>NC_061117.1:26961731-27263450 GCF_002878395.1 Capsicum annuum | reverse complement strand
CCCTATAGTTTGTGTACATAGTTTATGACTCACGAGAGGAGTAGTACCAATTCTTGGGGTGTTTGAAAGTTTTAAATAATTCAAGTAATTATTTAATTAATAAATTATTGGATCAAAATATCAATTTATTTACTTATGTGGTTAATACAAGTAATTTTAAGAGGGGAGGATTTACCCTATATAATAATAATAGTAGTATCAAAAAGTGAGAAACAACGGTGGTGGTTGAACAAGGAATACAAAGTTAGCTAAATTGACATTGACTGATTTTGGAGAAAGGAAAATTTCAATCAACCATCAGGTTAGGTATTGTATGTTGGTACATTCCTATTTGTAATATGTTGGTAAGAAGCTACTGCTAGTACGAGGTGAATTGCTTTAATTATGGGAAAAGATTATAATTTATAAGTTAATGAAATTGGTTCAAATTAGTTAATAATTTTGAGATGATAATGATAAGTTAGTGCCAGCAGCCTGCCGTGGTGTTTAGGTAATAAAATTATGTATTTGGATGACTTCTGTAGTGATTTCTTATAATCCTTCTACATACCGAATATTGGTGTCATTAGTTACAGGTGAGTGAAACTATAGTGCTACTAAAAATTAGGTGGGACTGACGAATTAATCACCGTAATTATAAGGTTATGATTAGATAATTATGATGAACAAAGGTTATATACGATGGTCTCATGTATATTTTACATACTATAGTTATTTGGTATCCTTTAGTGCCTTGGATTTTCACACAAATATCGATAGTTATGAATTCTAAATTTGGGGATTAGGTCTAAAAATTCTTAGCCCGAGGATAGTATGATGGTCCATTCTAGTTGAAATTTGACATGCTAAGTCATACTCTTTTGGGGATTATGTATTTGGACAGATTGTAGCAATTCATAAGCTTTACGGAAGGGAAAGCCCCTTGCAAATTAGCTTGCATTTGGATTCTTAGGTCGAGGTAGGTTACTGTTTAATTGGAGTTTAGACTCGATTTGATTGTATTTATGCTCCTAAATTGGATACTTTTTGATTGGTATTCATACATGTTGGAAATTGATGATGTTTTGATGCTGAGGTGTTTATTAATGATTATTGAAAATTTACTTGATTGAATTGTCTTATGACTTTAAATGTACTTGTAAACTTGGTAATCGTATTGTATACTGTGAGGTAGTATAAATTTTATATTTATGTTACTTTTTTATGTTGGATCGGGTTCCATGCTAGTAAAGATATATATATGTTCGATTGGGTACCACGCCAATATGGATATGTATATTTTTGATTGGGTACCACACCGGTATTGATATGTATATGTTTGATCGGGTACCATGCTAATACGGATATGTATATGTTGGATCGGGTAGAACGCCGACATGTATATGTATATGGTGGATTGGGTAACCATGCCAGTACAGATATGTATATGTTGGATTGGATACCATGCCTATACAGATATGTATATGTTAAATCGGGTACCGCACCAGTACAAATATATATATGGTGGATCAGGTACAAAGCTGATACGGATATGTATATGTTGAATCGGATATCACGCCGATACTGATACATATATATTAGATCGAGTAACACACCGGTACAGATATGTATATGGTGGATCGGGTACCACGTCAGTACGGTACATGAACATAGGTTGTTCCCTGCAGGTCATGACTATTTGGAGAAAACTAAGTCATATAGCATGTGTGTACATATTTGTGTTGATTCTGTGGATGTTTATTGTATAGTTGATACTCTTATGGTTATGTGGCTTGTTTGTGAGTACTGTTTGACCTTTTATTGTTGTATTATTGATTCATTGAATATTTGTTATGTGACGATGCATGTCTACTTGTTATTTCATTTATTTTGTGTACATGCTATTAAATTGAGTTGGCCTATGATACCTACCAGTACATAGTGGTTTGTACTGATACTATCCTGTATTCTTCTTTTATTGATCACTGAAGGTGTTCTAGAGGCTTAAACATGGCCTCACATCTAGAGTTTGATAGTAGATCTTGATCCAAGGGTGAGCACTCCATCTCCAGGCTGCCATGGGTCATCCTGTTTGTTCTTATCCATCTTTTGGGAAATGAAACATTCTTTATTTTCTTTATTTTTGGATATCTCTTTTGGACATCATCATTTAGTTAGAAGTTCTTATGAGATGACTTTCGGGTCTCAGGGATTTTGGGAAGTAGTTTGTTGGTTTCTGCATTATTGATGATTAGCTCCAGATTAATGTTGATATGTTGGTTTTATGATAATAATATTTTAATATTGACTAAGTGATTGGGTAACAGTTCGATTTAGATGGTTCTTCCACAAGAAGATTATTATTGGTGCCACTTATGGCCATTTGGGTCATGACTGTAGTGCTTATCCTGCATCCTCAGAATACTCAAAGAATTAACTGCATACTTTTTTTGTACTATATTATTTTATAATATAAGCTCTGATGTTCAACTTCCCACTCATTCTAAGTATAATCTCCTACCACTTAAAGAGAAACGTTTGGAAAGTCCTCATCCTTCGAGGACAAGATTTATCTATACTTATCTCTATTTTAGGTTTTAGTTTTAAGATTATTCGAATTAGCTAGGGGCTTGTCCCAACGATTTATCTTAGTAGAGTCTTTCAGACAGACATTAGATTTTCAATTTAATGTTTATGTCAGAAGATGTTTGGTTTGATACTTATAATGGTATTGGTTTTATTTATTATTATATTACTTTAGTTTAGGATCCAAACAAGGTTATTTTTACCAACCTCATTATAAATTATAACTTTCAAAACTTACATCCAACAATTTACAAGTTCAATATTCATTAGGATGCACTGCAACTAAATGAACAAACAACCAGTTAATATGCACACATATAACCAAATTGAGCTTTAACTCCAATTCAACCATAACTTACTCAACAACCAATACATCTAAGGAAATCACAATAATCTATACAAGGGAATTAAAACAAGTAATTCGGTTTTATGCACTTACTTTTTAAATATATATAGATACATAGATTACATACACTCTCTCACTCATCCACAATTCATTCTTACCTACCACACAATCAAATTCTCAATTTCTATCTTAGTGCTATACCGCCATTAATCATTTTCTTAACCACTTTCCCTAAATTCTCTTATTATCAAATAATCATACCACTTCTCACAATCTTCACCAAAGGATCATATTGCACACATCCAGTATCTCAAGCCAATTAAGATTTAAGGCATTAACAATACCTTATGTACCAACTAGTCACCATTTAACAATCATGCATTGTATATAGATCAACTCGTTCTCACGTTACTTCTCATTTGACAACAACAACAACAACATACCTAGTGTATTCCCACCTAGTGGGGTCTGGGTAGGGTATAGTGTACGCATACCATACCACTACCTCAAGAGAAGTAGAGAGGCTGTTTCTGATAGCCCCCGGCTTAGGACCGATAACAATATAACAAACACAAAAGATAAGTGCATATAACTAGTATGGTACGTAAGACAAACTAACAGTATAATCAACACTAAAGATAAGTACATATAAACTAGTACGGTATGCCAAATAGACTAACACTGTTATCCACACATAAGAAACTCCAGGCATAGAGGAGCGCACCCCTACTATTACCGATGCATTCCCACCCCCAATCCTCTTTCCTAATCCATGTCCTCCACACCTTCCTAGCAAGGGGTATGTCCTCCGTTAGCTGTAACTATTCTATATCATGCCTAATTGATGTGTGCACAATTGCTAACACATTTAAGGCCTTTAACCTAGAATAATTGCGAGGCCTTTGGCAATTTTTGTCATTTTTTGATGTGTTTATGTTAGTTTTATATATTAAGCTAATGGGATAGAGAACAAAGTTAAAATCTGGAGAAATCTGCAAAAAGGTGTGGCTGACGACATCTGTGATAAGTAGTCAGCCCCGTGATAGGCTATCACAGTTGCCGTCAAATGTAACTAGGGAGTTTCCATGAAGTAAATATTGTGACGACATCTACTGATAAGATGTTAAAAGTATGATAATCCGTCAGGGATACCGTCAACCTTAACTAGAGAATGGGAATTGCTGTAAAGCTGTGATGACGTATCGTGATAAGGCGTCAGAGTTATGACAAGCTGTTAGAATCACCGTCAAACTTAGGCAGAAATTATCAAAATAGAAGAGGATCTGACGATATCCATGACACACGCCTTTATGATTGTCGTCAGCCTAAGATAGCAAAAGCCAAACTTAAGAAGAATCTGACGATGTCTGTGATAGGCCATCAGGCCCCTGATAGGCCATTACGGGCGCCATTGTCTATTCTGAGGAAAATCTAAAACTTTTAATATTATTTCCTTATTTAGGATTTACTATTTAAAGCCTTGTTTGAGGTTTTTTATTGATATAAAATTATTGAGCTATCCAGTTATCCATTGACATATTGACAATATACGATTTTTTCTCTCTCTCTCAAAGAACAATATTTTAGAGTTTTGCCTTGTGATTCAATTACAAGAACACTTATGATTTCCTTCATTCTTGTAAGTTAATCTTTCCAGTTATAAATTCAAATTGTGTGCTTATTTCTTGCATCATGAGTAACTAAACACTCTTAACCTAAATTATGGAATCTAAGGTTAGGTCATGATAAGGTGTTAATTAATTACTCAAGGTTTAATAAGTGTTAAGATTTCTTGGTAATTCTGAGATAAGAATTTAATTATGTTGGTTACAAACAATAGGCGTATCTACTTTGGTTTGCTTGAGAAAGAAATCATAAATAGTAGGAAGTGAATTATCAACATGGACTCGGAAAGGCTTTGTTTAATAATCAGCGCGGTAATAAGGTTGATTAACTAGAGGTAAAATTTGGGCAGTGAGTTGCAATTCCCTATGTCCGAAAGGATTAGGAAATTAGATGCTCGAATAGAACGAGAGACATTTGAGCATATCATCAATAAAGATAGCTTGTCATCCTAACCACCGTGAGAACCTTGAGTTAATGGTAGTATCTGTCGTGTTTCGTAAGCTCTAGTGAACATCCTAATTATCTCATAAAATCTTGGTTACAAACATTAAGTTCAACGTCATAAAAATTTTTCTACAAAACTAAAACCCCCATTTCAGGAAACAGTAAACTACCAGCGAATTAAATTGTAAACAACTTAAGTTCACACCCTATTCCCTATGGGATTCAACCTTAACCTATTCGGCTTTTATATTGACAACGATCACTTACACCCATTCAAGAGTGTAATTTGAGCATTATCACTAATCACCTCCCTCTAATATTTCTTCAGCCTACCTCTACCCTACCTAAAACCATCCATAGCCAATGTCTTACACCTCTGTATAGGAGCATCAGAATTCCTCCTCATCATGTGCCCAAACCAATGTAACATCTCTTCTCGCATCTTGTCCTACAACGAGGAAACTACCACCTTCTCCTAAATAATCTCATTCCTTACCCTATCTTTTTTGGAATGCCCATAGATCTATCAAAACATTCTCATCTACGCCACCTTCAACTTTTGGATGTGGGAGTTCTTAACTAGCCAGCACTCCGCTCCATACAAATAGTCGGCCAAACTACCACTCTGTAGAACTTATCTTTAAGCTTTGAGGGAACCTTCTTATAACATAGAAATCCAAAAGTGAGCCTCCATTTCAACCATCCTGCCCTAATATGATGCGTGATATCCTCATCAATCTCACCATTTTCCTAAATCATAGAACCCAGATATTTAAAACTCTCTCTTCTGAATGGCCTGAGAGTCTAGCTTTACAACCACTCCAGCCTTCTGCGACCTATCACTGAACTTACATTCCAAGTACTCCATCTTGGTTCTACTTAACCAAAATCCTTTAGACTAAAACTGTCTCCAAATCTCCAACTTATCATTAACTCCACCCCGAGTCTCATCAATCAATACTATATCATCTGTGAATAACATACACTAAGGCACCCCCTTGAATATGTCACGTCAAAACATCCATCACCAAGGCAAAAAAATGGGCTACGAGTCGATCCCTGGTACAACCCTATCATGATCGGAAAGTGCTCTAAATCTCCACCTACCATCCTCACATGAGTCTTCGCACCATCATACATATCCTGAATCGACCCAGTGTATGCCATGGGCACCTCTCTAGCCTCCATGCACCTCCATATAATCTCCCTGAGAACTCTGTCATATGTCTTCTCAAGATCAACAAACACCATGTGCAAGTCCATCTTCCTCTCCCAAAACTACTCCACTAATCTCCTCACAAGGTGAATAGACTTAGTGGCCGATCGACCTGGCATGAAATCGAACTGATTCTCAGAGATTGTCACGATCCTTCTCATCCTCAACTCTACCACCCTTTCCCAACATTTTATAGTATGGCTCAATAACTTAATACCTCTATAGTTGTTGTAACTTTGGATGTCTCCCTTGACATGAGAAATAAAATAGTAGGTAAGATTAGAAATAGTCACCACATAAATACGTTAACACTAATTCATTCATATTATATTAACTTGTCAAAATCCATTTGATCACCTTGCCCATATAACTAAGCATGAAATCTTTCATCAATCAATATTATGAATACATTTTCTTACTGAGGTCAACTACTCAATATAAACCTAGCCTACTTGAGAACTAAGAAGATTATATGGAGGCATTAACTCTCATTCCTTGACCCGGTCAAGAACTTTTTTGTGTTAAAACCATGAAATCTTAAAGATTCATCCTTCACAAGTGTACTTCTTCCTGTTTATTGTTCTAGGGTCTTGAGGCAACCCTAGAGAATATTTAGAAGGAGGAAACATTATGGTTTAAAGATGAAATGAAAAGGGCTTAGTAATTCACAGAGGGGCTGTCAGAACCTTGTTATAGCGACTTGTATGCTTCTATCGAGGCACCGCTATTTCTAGGTTACATCAGTCCACTGCTTAACTTTTTCACTCTGAATGCATCTAATCATAGTCTTTAATGAACCTCTTGAATATTTTAAAAGAAATTTTCATACCCCAGGCCCTTCATATGTTGTGATTATAGTAATATTAAAATATTTCATTACAAATATCAAGTTGAATATTGAATTCAAAATAGTAAGTAACTAGGTTAAATAGACTTATAGCATTTACAGTTGAATTTGCTTTTTTTTTTTTATGTTATTGATGGTCTTTGAAACTGCAGCACATCTTTTGTCTTGAAGTTTTATATGTTTATAGACTTTTTTTTGTTTTAAAATGTGGTTTTGTATGGATTGAAATTCATAATTATTTTAGACAAAAAGAATAGAAATTGTCAATAATATCATGATCTATGGGTACATATCATGTCGTAAACCCCATGTCAGATTGTGGAAACATTCTTTATAGGGACCTATTAGAAGGTTTCATCCAATAAGGAATCTTTGACTCCTCTTTAGATTTTATTTTTCTTCTTTAATTTGTTCCTACTTTGCTCTTTTATTTCTCCTCATTATTTTTCCTTCTTTGGTCCTTTATTTCAACTCTTTATTTTTTTTCCTTTTTGCTCCTCTTTATCCTTGGTAGTAATTTTCTTATATGCTCCTTTATTTCATCTCTTTATTTCTTTCCTTTTTTCTCCTCTATATCCACTTTATTTTATTCCATATTTGGACCAATATTTATCTTATTTATTTCTTTCTTTCTCAGCTCCAATTTTCCATAATTGTACATGCTATCTTTGTGTATAAATAATGAACCATTTTCACTATGTCATTCATCAAAACTACAAACACATTCTTATTTTCCCCCAACAAATGACTTATGTGAGATGTTAGAAGAAAATTCTCAAATTGTTAAGGGAATAGATAATTCAGTGGAGGGTCCTTTTATTATGTGATAGTAGAAGTTTGTGAGATGAAATAGATCATGACAAAGAGTTTATTTCTATGATGATTGATTTTTTAGAGTCATTTGAATATTAAGTTGACATATTTTTTGAGATGTCAACTTCTATTCGTAAGATTCTTGCCAATCATCTTAGTAACAAAAATATTTGTCAATTTCTACTAGCATTATACCAACTTCTTTTACCACATCGTAATAGAGATCTTCCATTGAATTATATATTCCTTTAGAATTTTGAGAATTCTTGTGTTTTCTTATATGAAAAGGTTTATTTTTACCTGCGAAATACTCAAATCCTTATAGATTTGTTTTTTGAATCTATAATATAGTTTTCTTTATTTGTTTTTTGAATCTATAATATAGTTTTCTTTAACTATACTTGCTAATTAACATGTTTAGTGTTTTCCAACATTAGCATGTTTAGTTTTAGTGATAAATTTTTTTGTGACATATGTATGTTTTTCTTTCTTTGTTTCTTTCTGCAAAGACAATGGTACACTTTTGGCATTTTTTTGTTTAAAATTTAGTTTAATATGGTGGCCATTCTTTTCTTGATAAAATCATTATCATTGTGTAGTAACTTAAACAGATTTTTTCAAGAAACGTGTTACAGTCTAAATAAAAAAATAACTTATCCCACTTATGAGATCTAAATGAGCACATAATGAAAATCATAGGTATGTTCCTACTTTTTCTCAATTGTTTCAACTAATTCTTACATATTATTATCAATAATTAATACTTAGAAAAGTCATAACATCATTATCTCTCTAGCATATGTTCCACATTATCCTATAAATATACTTTGAAATAATATAGAAAATATTTGTTTCCTTGATAAAATATTTTTTATATTATCTTATATCATACACAATGATGGTTGGTGAAATGATCATATATTCAGGAAAAATTTACTTAAATTTATATTTTGTATCGCTATTATGAAGATGTTATGATATCAATTTCACTTGATTCAAATTTATTTAAGGTGATAACAAGTGAAATGGGACAAAATGAAAGCTATAATGGGCTGAAAATTAAAAAAGAAGAGAAGATATTTGGTCTCGAGTATCACAAACACTAACAAAGACTAGCAAAACCAAGATTATAGGAAAGAGAAGCAAATGAAAGTAGAAGTTACAAACTAAATTCCTATATTGCAAAATTGATACCTGGTAGATAAAAAAAGTCACAATTGCAAGCCTAATGTTTGCATAAGAAAACTCAGTGGAGTTTCGTGAATGAATAGGATTTAACTTAGTTCTTGTTCTTACCTCTATATAAGGTGGCCTAAATTTCTGGAGAATAGATATTTTACATATTTTGAGAAAAACTTACACATTCGTGGGTTTAGGACATGAGAATTAGAGAAAACACAAGTCTCGGATAATGGGTTCTACAAAATCTTAGCGATTAATTGTTATCTTTATTTCTATGACACTTTTAAATTATACATTTTTAGTATTGCTTTTTTATTTTCAAATTGAATCTTGTCTGTGAGTTTTCTTATTTGGATTACAACTCTTGTTATATTGCTACTTTCATGGTTATTATTTTGTACTCATTATATTATTTACATCTTTAAGTTAATCTCATCCTTGAATTATTCCAAGGAGAGTATCTAATCCAAGAACACATTAGTATACTTTAGGTTATGCTCAAGAGATACAAAATGTGGATGAGAAGATTCATTAATAAGAATTTGGTGCACTAATCGTTATCTAATGTTTTGTATTATGAATGTGAATTTACTTGAAATAATGGCTCCATCTTATGTTATTCATACACATACACATACACACACATATATATGTGTATGTATATAGCCTTAACCAACATAGCTGTTCTACACTCTTTGACCACATCCTTAGAATCACCCAACAAAAATTTACTCATTCGGGTCCTAGAGTCAGCAACCATAGCAGGAGAATACTAACTGAGTAAACTTAAGAGAATACTCTTTTACATTCATGTTGCCTAATGTCAAGTTTATGAATTCCTGCACCTTGACATCCCTTAAATCAAGTGGGAAGAACTTATCAAGAAATCTAAAAACAAACTCATCCTACACTCTACAGATCCAATATTTGCACCTCTATCATCTTTCCATTACTTGAAACATGTGTGAGACACTCCTTGCAATTTATAAGTTTCCAAATCAGCACTTTTACTTGAAGTGCACCCATGATTTTAGTAACTTTTTAGAATGCTATCCAACAACTCCTGTGGATTCTCTTTAGACTTAGACCCAAAAAAAATACTGGAGGATTCATCTGAGTGAAGTCTCGAGCTCTAGTTGTTGCCATATTCACAACTGGATTGGATGGTGAAACAAATTTTTGATTATTCTAGGTGGTCATAGACTGAACTAATGTTGTGAAAGCAGCTTGAAACTCATCATGAGAAACTTATTCATTTAGGAAATTTGCTGGAGATGGTGGGAGTGCTTCCTGGTTCCTATTCCTCCTTCTGTTAGTTCTGTTGAGAGGCATTTTCTGTAAATATGTTGAGAATGAGTTATAACATGATTTTAATAAAGTCTACACTATCGCACGACATGAACATGAAAGAAGTGAAACTTTTTCTATATTTTTCATAGCCTCTTGCTCATAAGTATGACACGCTTTACATCTTTTAAACAAGACCCAACTTAACACATCTTTTAGACACCCTAGGAAACTTTAAATTTGATGCTCTGATAAGAAGTTTTTCATGACCTGACACTGCCTTAGTCGTAACACAGTGCGCAGAGTCACAAGTGACCTGAAACTAACCCATGACTTTGCAAAACACTACGAATATTGAAGAAAATAATGAGATACTAAGCGGAAGCTAAATTGAAATGACCTAATTATAAAAAAATCAAAATCAATATTGGATATCAAAACTAAGACTGTCTATGTAATTATCATGTTGAAAATATAATTATCTAAAAACCTCTAAACCATATGACTTATTGGGAAAAACACCATACTAACTCCAAATGTTTGAAACTAAAAAAATACTGAAAGAATACTAATAATTGACCCTCGAATGATGAGGACTCACCAAAAGCTACTACTGATATTATGCAGAATCGTGCTAAGTGCAATATGAATGTTGAACGATAGAACCTATATTATAATACATTATAGCATAAAGAAATTATGTGATCAGTACTTTTAATATACTGAGTATATGAGATGGGAAAATAACTGATATAGGCTAAAATAATGCATGGACATGGTAAACTGATATAAGACCAAGTTTTAAACATGTACTGTATGATAAGTTCAACAACTGAATACAAGGTCATGCAAGAATCTAATTCTAAACTATGAATTGTGGTTTGTGGGAGCCACCATTAATCGACATTCGCCAATCTGAGCTAACCGAGGTCCAACCTATAACTTTAGTTAGATGGGTGTTTACTACCTTGCCAAGGGTATGAAAACTAACTAACATAGTGCCACTAAATAGATGTTCGAAAGGACTAAGGTGTCAATCATGATCTGACGGATGAACCTTTAGAACCTACGGTGGTAGCATAGTTCTGGAACTTAGGGACTTCTACTAAACATCTCAACCTAATTGATGGGTGAGCCTTCATTCCTGCATTCACTCAGTGCTAATTTCTACTCCTAACTGGATGAGACTGATAACTGAAATGAATAATCTAAAAGTATTCAATAACATGTAGGCTGGAGAATCTAGCATTCATAAGTGTATGCATGGAATCATAGGTCATCCGTTGTTCAAAACCCATCATCTCTAAAGAATGCATCTAATAATGGCACTATTAAAATCTGAATATAACAGAGAATTTCATAACTCAAGCCCAAAAATCAACAATTCATTAATATAATTCGATTTACAATTCTGAGTATGGAAAGATGCTGAAATTTATGGGCAAACATACATTTATGATTTAGTTAAGGAAATAAACTGAACACTTAAGAAATTCATACTTCTCATGGAAGCCCTAAGCTTGAAGGGTGAATTAAACTTGGAAAATTGAGTAATCTTTAGGACTCAATGGGTTAAAAGAAACACATAGAATTCCAATATACCTGAGGTTTAAGACCTTGAAGTAATATTTTGATTTGAAGTCAGAAGTTGAAAAGCCCTATTTCTTTCTTGGAGAATAAAATCACCTCTTTTTCTTTAATTTTTCAAAGAGTTGAATGAATTTTGAGGAATGGGGGACTTATGGGTGTATTATTATAATGATTCAGCCATTGAAAAATTTAAACGATATAGTTTTAGTATTAAAATAATGAGAAAAGACAAAACAACCCCTCAAAAATTGTCTAAAAAACTCCTGGAAGTAGTCCCAATGGCTTAGGCTATGACTCATAAGGTTTGGCTATGAGTCATAGCCAAAGGACCTAAATTTTGGTTGCCACTGCCGTGACGATGCGAAACTTGACAACTCATAGTGTCCTAATGATGAATCGTCATAAATTCATTATCACTGGAAACTTTGGCAATGCTTCAATAATTTGGTCATAACATTTTGTTCTTATACCGGATTAAGGACAAACTGGTCAGGTTGGAAAACTAATTCAATAATATATTTTTTAGTGGGCCTTGAGATTAATATTTTTAGGGATTCCAAAATTATGCTCATTTGAAGTTGACTATAGCAATATTCTTCTCAAGAATTTAGCCCATAAGGGATTCTTTTTACTTTTCTATAAGCTAGGAGTTATTTGAGGCCTTAATATTAGCTTTGATTTTAGGGGTGTTACATATATATGTTTGTATATATATATATATATATATATATATATATATCATCGGTGTAGAAATATTTAAGTCCATACACTATATTACAAATCATGATTCACACAAAAAAGTATATTAAATTATTTTTTCTAATTTTTAGTTCATTTTAAAACCTTAGCATA
Organism: Capsicum annuum; assembly: GCF_002878395.1. NCBI lineage: Eukaryota > Viridiplantae > Streptophyta > Magnoliopsida > Solanales > Solanaceae > Capsicum > Capsicum annuum. Next base: position 27,250,682 of record NC_061117.1, on the reverse strand, counting down.
CATGGAAAAGTGTTAATTAAACGTCTATTTTATTTTCCTAAATCTAATTAATGCAGTAAGGAATTAAAATATGTGATTGTCGTCACGACCTAAAAATGAGTCATGATAGCACTTATTGCGGCTCAGCCTTGAAAAGTAAGCCAATCACCCAAATTTATAAAAAAAATAATCAAAACAACAACATTAAAAATAAAAAAACAACCATGTTGTAACCCTAGATGAGACTTATATAATGAAGTAAGATCCAAGCAAGTATAAGAAAAGCTGAAATCTGAAAGAAATTTCTTAACTCTCCCAAAACCTAGTGTTATAACGTAAGAGCATTTAATACTATATCCAAAACTTAAAATAGACAATATCTCTTTGAAAATTAAAATAAAGATAAATTAGGATTGAAGAGGTCTAAATAACCCCCAAACACTAGAGTGAATCAACAACTTGGGATCTGAAAATCTACACACAAAATCAGCTATTTCATACACTACTTGAACTAGGATCTACTCTGGAAGGGCACAGTAAGGGTGAGTATGATTCATTTGTACTTAGTAGATATCATAGGATGACTCAGCGAAGCAGAAAATATTATAGGTAAAACTAATTTTATGAGCATGTCACTTGCAAACATAAAATCCACCATCATCACTAACAGTTCTAATATATATATATATATATATATATATATATATATATATATATATATATGCACAAAAACAAAAAAAATATACACAGATTTGTAAAAGTACATAGGAACTAAGAACAAGTCATATAAAATAGGAAAAATCAAGCATGATATGTATACAATGTAATGCAATGCAATATGGATGGAATGAATGATGAAAGCCATCACTCGACCTTCTGTATACACCTACTAAACTCAAAGATACATGACCTATGGAGGTTTTATAAACCATATAATAGTATCTCATATCTAAATTTCAATTTAAACTCACCTCTATTGCTCATGTTAACAGAGTAGATTTTCATAAAAGTGTCATTTCATTTTAAAAATAGTTTTTCTGAATGGTACTAGTATCTCATAATTGTATATGTGTGGACTGGTATTTAATGCTCACAATCAATCCAAAATTGATGATATCCAATCTAACCAACAAGAAAGTAGAAATAAGTGAGCACAAAAATCAACTCAATATCTCCACAATTCATGACTATCAGCTCAATTTTTGGAACAATCAGACTAAATATGCATGTAAGAAATAATTTATATCATATCTACCCCTAACTTAGGTATAACTTTATGATAAAGGTAACCAATGCTCAAATAAGGCATATATTATAAAATTAAGCCCAAACATGCATTATATCTAGGATAAACGCATATACATGCACAGATAAGGCCAATGATGTCAATTAAAGCCCCTATATAGGTAACACATAATATAAGATACCACATCAACAACAATAGGATATGAGCCCTCACATGGGCACACAATAGTAAAATAATCTCAAATATAAAGACCATAGTTATATTTTCCCTAAGCCATAGCATACTGTACTGAAATATTAACTAATTTGAAGAAAATTAAGACATAACATACCTCATAATAATGAAAACCCAGTCTAAGTGATTTAATATGATGCCTTTCCTTTATGAACGACCTCAAAATCGACTACAACATTCAAATATAACATCTACGCATTAATAAAAACCCAAAAATACTTATATTTCCCATATTCAGGTCAGTTCCAAAACGGACTTGAAAAATAAGTTCAAAAAAGAGGAGTTAAAATCAAAAGAAAAATTCCAAAACACATTCCAAAGTTTTTAGGAGTTTACAGGTGAAAATCCATCTGAAAATGTGTTAAAATGAGGTCCAAATCTAAGGAAAATCCTTTTTAAGCTTTGCCGGTAAAACCTTAAATTTCCAATTTAAAATCAAGATTTTTAAGTGTTTCCAAAGATATAATTAACAAAAAATAATGGGAATAAGGTTTTGGATCTTACCGAAACTCAAATGTTGAAGAAATCCTTGAAAATTTCCAAAAGCCAAACCTCAAAGGTTCAAAAATGAAGGAAAAATACAAAAATGGATTTTAATATCTACCTAACTCTGGCTGCTTAATTGGTCAAATTACCGCTTAGACTCGGTGGATATACGAGCAGCTTAATATCTGGACAAAGTATGAAAATGTGCCTCATACTCAACAGTAGTCTAGAACCTGTTCCAAGTTATAAAACTCGTCATGCATGTGATATCTGACTATATGACACAAAGCCCTCTAAGAAGGCCTCGAAAAACTGAGTCCAAGTCAAAGTTGGTGAACCTAAAGGTCTAGAACTAGAAAACGACTACCACCAATCCCCAGCCATATCGTCATCTAATAAGTAGTATAAGCAACTCCATACGACTCAATGGATCCAAGATTGTGTAACTTCTACTGGCAACTAGTCAAAAACTCACACGCGTCCTCACCAATAGTTCTACTATACTTGGGCGGTCCAAAGAAAATAAGCCTCTCAAATCTCTTCTGATTATCAGCTATGCCTGAAGCAACTAGAGGAATAATAAATTTGAGAGATAATGAATCCATACATTGGGGGTATCATAGATGATTGTTGCACCATAAAAGCAGGAATGCCATAAGAAATGCTAATGATGAAGGTGGAATATAACTCCAACATAGAGCAATATAAGGTACAATCAATGGAGCACCCTTTAAATGACTCAAGAGACGAACCAAGAATCAGATGCATTGGGTTATCAGCTGAACTAGGTGGAACCTTTGGCTCTACATCTCCTTTCTAATAACCATATCTAGTATTCTAACCTCAGGCTGAGAGAGGTCTCTCTAGCACATCTTCTGATCACAACAGCTCCTAGTTCCCAACTTCTACCTCGGGGACATCCATGACCCCTGCCTCTCCTTCTAGTCTAACCTTTACCCTCTAATGTTGGCTTGACATTTCTAGATTCTCATGATTAAATCCAAAGTAGCTATGAAGAAAAAAGAGAAAACCAACTTAGAACATTAGGTACCAACAACCCACACAACTAGGAATCAAAATAGAGAAGTTTTACTATGGATATATTATATCCCCTCAAAGATAGATACAAAAACCTATGTTCCAATATACAAGACTCTAATAGATATCCCGCTCTTACACTTATGAGATCAGTGAACTTGGTTGATGTAATATCAATTTTTCATGATCCAAAAATAAATCATGATGACTCTTATCCTTAATCAGCTTGATAAGAAAGCCAATTACCTAAATTGATAAAGAAAAATTAAAACAACATTGAAAAAAGAAAATCACCATGTTGTAACCCATGGTGGGACTTTTAGAACAAAGTTAAACCCATGAAAGTATAAAATAGAAGAAATCTAAAAAAAATACCACAAAACTCCCAAAACCTACTGTCATAATGTAAGAGCATATAACAAAAATATACAAAACTAAAACTGAACAATTTGTTTCAAAAAAAAAAAAGTAATAGAGGATGTCTGAATTAGCCCCGAAGTTGGAGTAAATCATACCTGGAGATCAAGCTATTCTCACATAAAATCAACTGCGCGCGAAGTTCTCCTAGTATGATCTACACCAAAAGGTCATAGTAGGGGTGGGTGAGTACGATCAACTTGTACCTAGAAGGTATCATAGGCCGACTGAGCAAAGCAAAAAATAACAAAGGTAAAGCTAATACTATGATAACATCACCTACAAGTTGAAAAATCCCAAATGGCACTCGCACTATCTCTACGAACAGTTCTGAAATACATATACAAATAAGAATGGAAATAATAAAGATATATGTATACAAAAGTACACAAAAATTAAGAACAATTCAAGTAAATTTGGGAAAATCAAGAAAGACTGATATGCAGCATAATGCAATGCAATATGGATGGGACAAACGGTAAATTCCACATCATGAATTTCTATATATACCAACTAAGCCCGTATCTACCAGGTAGAACCCATAGGGGGTTCGCAACCTATATTTTGTATCTTTTATCTCAATCTCAATCTCAACATATCTCTCTAACTTATGTTCATGAGGAGGGTTTTCGTGAAAGTGTCTTAATTACCTTCAAAAATTGTGTTTCTCAATGGTACCAATATCTCTTGAATGTATATGTACAAAATGAGGATGTACTGCTCATAATCAGTCAAAAAAATTAGAATATCCTATCCAAAATACATGTAAGTATAAATAAGTAAGCCTAGAATTCAACTCAATACCTCCACAATTAATGATTGTCAGCTTAATATTTTGCAGAATCAGAATAAATATGTATATAAGACATTATTTATATCATATCAACCCGTAACTCGGTTATAACTATCATGATAAAGACTACTAATTCTCAAATAAGGCCTATATTATCAAATTAAGCCCCTGCACGGGTATTATATCTTTGATGGAGACTTATAGATGCATAAAGTGAGCCAATAATGTCAAATAAAGCCCCTACATATGTAACTCACAATATCAGACAGCACAAGCTAACATCAATTGGATATAATCCCCCAAACAGGAACACAATGGTAATATTATCTCAAAATATAGGCCTTATAGTTATATTTTCCCTAACCTATAGTATGGTTTACTTAAATACTTACTACCAGCTCAATCTGAAGAATGGTAAACTATAACATACCTCAAAATACTAGAAGCCCAGTCTAATGTTCTTTCATACAGATCCTTAGCTTGATGAACCACCTCGGAATCAACTACAACATTCAAATGTAGCATCTACGCGTTAAAAGAAAGACAATGATACCCATATTTTCATATTAAGGTTGGGTCCAAAATGGACTTGAAAAGTGAGTTCAAAAATAAAAAGGATAAAACTAAAAAGTTTGTTTCAAAACAAATTCCCTGAGGTTTTAGTAGTCTACAGGTGAAAACCCTCTCAAAACAAGTTTAAAAGGAGGTCCAAATGAAAGGAAACCCCTTTTTAAGCTTTACAAATAAAACCTCAAATTTCCATTTTTAAATTATGATCGTAAAGTGTATTCAAAGATATATTCAATGAAAAATAATGGACATATGGTTTTTGGAGCTTACTTAAGCTCAAATGATGAAGAAATCCATAAGAATATCCCAAACCCAAAGCTCAAAGGTCCTAAAATAGAGGGAAAATGAGAAAATAAATTTTTATATCAACCCAACTCTCGTTGCTAAAGTAGTCAAATGACCACTTAAGTAATAATCTCTGAAGAGATGCATAGATGATTGCTAAAGCAGTCTGGGCTATGTGGTTAAGCCGCTAGAGAAGTCCCCTTTCGCTAAAGAAGCAAATTCTAAAGCGGTCAAGTACCCACTTTAGTAGTAGGTGACAGGTCCAGTTGGCCGCTAAGGTAGTACCTTGTCATTAAGTAGCCCCCACTACATGGTACTTGGCCGCTAAAGTGGCTGTACCATCTTTCAACTGCACCGAAAACTTTGCTAAGTTATAAAGTTGTCAGTTGACTCTATGAGAGTAATTCAAAATCCCATGAACATAAATGAACTATGCTACTAGAATAATATCGTTATTTCAAACTCAATGGCGATGTTGGACATTTTTAAAAAGTATTGTTTCCACTTAATTAACCCTTGGGACTCCGTTTCACTATTTTTGAAATAATGGGTTGAAATGAGATATAAAGGTCCCAAACCCCAAACAAGCATCCTACTAATCCAAATTCAACCTTCCGGATCTACTAGCATAGTCAGTTTTTTTTATCCAACACTCAGAACAACAAAAGTTAACAACAGTTAACTTTGAGGCTTTCCAAGACTCTAAAAATTACAAACTCACAGAATTCTTTCTTGATTGTATCAGATATCATGCAACCATCCCAAACCCTAGAATTAACATATAGCAACTAAGGGGAAGGGCAAAATGGTCATATCATATAAAATGGAAATTCATAAATTAAGTCATTACATAGAAGTAGAAATAGTTAAAAAATTAAGATTACACCTTGAATGATACCATAAATGTTTAAAATCCATACACTATAAATCAAAACACGATTGATACTGAAAGGCATAAAATTAATTTATTTTGTTTAGTAAATAATTCATTGTAAATCTACAGTATACATGGTAAGTGTTAAGTTAACTTCTATTTTATCTCTCTAAATTTAATTAAATGAACAAAGAAAGAAAACATTAGATTTGTGTAGAATAAGAGATAAGATTTCACCTTGAATGACACCACAAAATTTTTACTATTTTAATATTTTTTAATTTTAATAAAAAATAAATATAGAATATATAAATCTAAACTTGATGTATTGAGATCGATCATTCTCATTTAAAAACAAAAATTGGTTAGTAGATATATTGAACATTGAAACTTTTACTTTGAATTCAAATTAATATTTTTTAGTGACAAGTAAATAGTTTAAACCCATATCTTAAGAAGCTCGATGAAGTTTTAACTCCAATAATCTCCCGAGCTTATGACCAAGCATGCTTTTTCTTGATTAAATGTAGTTATAATATTTTAATATTTAATGTATTTAGTAAACTACATTTTTCTTTACGTAATGTGTCACTGTCACGACCCAATTTCTTGAGTCATGATGGAACCTACTTTAATCCACTAGTAAGTAAGACAAACCATATCCCAGAATGATAATTAATGGGCTAACCAGTATAACATAAGAAAATAGAGGTCCAACTGATAAATCATGTGAATACATACATACATACATAAACACACACTCACACACATATATATGTGTGTGTACGCGCACACGCATGCTATACAAGAGGTAAAGAGGAAAAATATCAAAATGAGTTCCCCTATGACCTAGTAAGGTCAGTACAAGAGTCATTAATATAAAAGGCGTACTAGACACTGTATAAATATACATCATCATCTCCAAATATTCAAATAAGACTATTAAAATAGAAATAAAGGAGGATTAGCTCCTAACTCTTAAAGCTCATCCTATCTTTGAACAACAGAACGACCCGAGGATGTCGTCAATAATGGTGGCTAGTACTCAGATCTGCATAAGGAAAAAAGATGTTGAAGTGTAGTATGAGTGCCAAAATAACGGATACTCAATAGTCATTGTAGTTTGTCTGAGCTAAGTTACACTAAGAGAATAAATAAAGTGAGATAATATAAACCAAAGTCCAAAAATTATGGCAGAAATAAAAAATAGTAGGCCAATATTGGAAATCACAATAAGTAGAATGCATGTAACTCAAAAATCATAATTAAAGCCTAACTACAATCTAACTTGCCACCCAATGCCCATAATGCACAAACAAGAAAAAGTAAATCCAACTTAGCCCCTAAAAGAACGGTGGGTACAAGAAATAAATAATACAAATGTAAGGATAGAATAATCAGCAAAAATAAATGTAAAATAAGCTGACAAGAGCAATGTGAGTGCTTGATGCTCCTTTCCAACCATAACCACTACTCTATTGGTATCTATCAGTTTTTCAACTCTAGATCAGTAATTGGAATAATTATAAATGCCTTACTCGAGTTGGAACTCATAAGTAATAATCAATAAAGTATATATCAGAATTAAATAAAACTGATAGATTATAATATTTTAGCAATTTTTCATCACAAACTGAAATAAAAAAATATGAATTAAATAGTGATATCCCCAAGGTTTTAATGTATCTCAAGTTCATTTATTCAATATATTCAAATTTTAGGTGGTCAAATTCTTCAGGGAAAATCCTATTCCAATTGTTATATATGAATAGAACAATACCCAAGTCTACCACAAAATTAGGTAATAGCCTAAGATAGAAGCTATGTGATTATTAATGTCTAAAAGGGGTTATTCTAAATTTCTATCTTAAAAAGGGCAGTGGGACCGACTACCAATTATGAAAACCCAACATAAACCTATCACTTACCCAAACCTAGGCTATAAATTCTAAATCTTGTCGTAAGTCACTAAAAGATCAAAATCTTGTCCTAAAGGATAATCATATACTTACTAATATAAGAGAAAACAAGGATGAATTTGACCAATAATGTCCCCTATCAAGATGAATAAGGAAGTAAATGCTAAAATTACAATTGAGCCATAAATACTTACCCATAACTAGCATAATATAACTCTAAGAACATGTTAAACACATTATGGTAGAAATATAAACCTAGCCTACTTGGACGCTACTAAAAGTACATCAAATCCTATATTCCAAAGCTTTTTCCTTTTGAGAAGTGTAATGCCCCAGGTTTTTGATCCTTGAAAATTTGCTACAATTTTATCCTCGCTGTCCAAACTATGAATCCCATGATGAGTCGTAGGGAGTCTTGATATGTCGTAGGGACTCGGTCACAACTTCATCAGAACAAGTGGCTTTGTATTCTACTCTTAGTACAAGTGGCTACCAACTAGTTGTCAAGACTTCTTACGGATCATAAGGACCAAGTTGTAAGGTATCTAGAAAGTTTAGCCCAAGACACTGTATTCATTATGACTCAAGGCCACGATTCGTAAAGACTCATAACGAGTCATTATGTCCCAATCATAGAATGTCCATTATGTCATCCTAAATTATTGCCGTCTTGAGTATGAAAAGTGGTTATGAGTCATTACATTTGGTTACGAGTCGGTGGTATGGATCATAGCTAGACTAGTATGGATCTTTGATAGCTCTATATTGACTACAACTCCTTGTGATAAGTCATAATATATCCTTACGAGTTGTATAGTGACCTATAGTCACTGACGACTAAATTTTAAATTTTGAATTGAGGGAACTTTAGTCAATTCGCTCTTTATCCAATTAAAACCCCACGTCCATAAAGAACTTAATGGGGGTTGTAATTCAACCTTAACGTACTCAAACACTTACAAGATTCTATCAATTTCTCTTAAGCAACCATACTTAGTGTTTCCAAGAAGCAGGTCATCCAAGGGCTCCAAGGCTGAATTCTTTCTATAAAACTTGATATTTCAGGTATGTTACTCTTCCCTCATTGTTAATCTATTAAAAGAGTATGTTTTAAAGTATTGTTCATGATATGATGATGTTGGTTTTGGAATAAGGGTAGAAGGTTGTGAATGTTTATGGATTGAACAATGTTTCTCATGCTGTACATGTGATTAATCATGCTTTAATTATGGTTTTGAACTTATGGGTGCATGGGTATTATGAATGACCAGGGAATTGTGATTTCCCAAAACTTGTGACTTTTGAAGTGGTTATAATCCCAACCCCATATTATGAAATTGGTTTTTAGTTATGAAAAATGATGGAATTTGAACTATTCTTGTACTAGTGCATAATGATTTTGGATTGAACCATATGTGGTTGTATAATTCTGCAAATTAATATGTAATTAAATCAAAGGGGTTATGAATTCTCCTAAGAGAAGATAACTGGTGTGGAATATTGTAATACCCCGTACTTCTACCTATCTTGAAATCATCCCAAGTGAGTTAGAAAGTTACTTTGAAAGATGAATCCATATTTATATACGTGAAATTTTTAAAATTTTTACTTTTTGTCATGGTGGAAATTGAATTAGCTTTCCAACGATACCAATTTCATCAAAATACAATATCGGGGGTAGAAAGTTATGGCCATTTTACAGAAAGAAGTTAAAACTGCCCAGATGCGATGATGAGGGCCGACGGACCGTCGAGCTAGTGACGAACCATCACCCAAACCATCATAGTGGAGGCAGTGAGACTACCTTCTGCCTAAGGGCGACGGCTCAGACCAACGGACCATCGAGCCAGCGACGAACCATCACCCAAGCCATCATAGCAAAGGCAGTGAACCCCTATTCTACCCAGGTGCGATGGTCAGGACTGATGGACCGTTTTAACCCCTAATAATATCAAATCAAGGCTCATAAGTTCATTATCCATCTACAATATCAAATTAGGGTTTTCTTTCAAAGATAATCCCCAAGAACAAGATCCAAATCATTCTTCAAGAAACTAAGAGATTCCAAGTTCTTCAAGTCCAAGAACTTTAAGAAACTCAAAACCCAGGTATGTCATGTGTTGATTCATAGGTCCCTTTAACCCATGAAACTCAAGAATCTCTTTTCAAAATCCAAGATTTGTTTATTTTTGAATGTTCATGATTTAAATTGAATTGAAATTCATGTTATGATGTTGTGGGGTTTTGATTCATGTTTGAAATTACATATTCCAATGATTTACCCTAGGATGTGGTGATTTTCATAATAATAATGATAAACCCTTAAATTTACACTTTGATTGATGTATCTATGATTATTAGATATATTGATGATTGTATAACAAAGAATGCTCCCCATGTGTTCGATTAAATGCCTCTGTAAAGGGAAAAGTGCCATACTAGTATGATAATATGAAATCTCCATTAATATAAAAGTTTATACATGTCCAGTGTTTGATGAAATGTCTTAGTCAATGAATTATGGATATATGTGTAGCCATTGTGGTACTTTAGAACTTCTACTTCATGAAATCTCCAACTTATTGTATTATGAATTGTGATGTTGGTCATGTATTCAAGAAAGTCATGCTTTGTCAGTTTCATGCTATCGAGTCCTGGGGGTACTTGTACCTCACAATTTAGCTATGTGCCTAGTGCCAGTGTTGTGTTTTCAAGATACTCTCAGTCAAGCGTGTTCATAGAAATTCAGTCAGTCATGTGACTTAGAAAAACTCAATAATCTCAGAAATCTCAAAAAATCAATACTCTTAGTAGTATTCCGTTAGTCAACGAAACTTAGTTAATTCAGTCCAGTCCAGTTCAATAATACATGTTCAGTATCTATTCAGATGGGAGTAGGAATTAGCACCGAGTGAACCCAAGGATGGGAATAGACACTGTCAGATGAGGGTGTGATTCTTAGAAGTCATCCTTGTGTTCCAAAACTATGTAGCCAACATAGGTTGAAACATCAACACTGTCAGATGTGGGTTGATGAAGTGGATAAGCACTATCATATGAGGGTTCCACCATTCTTTTTTTGGGACACTGTCAGATGAGGGTTTCCCACAGCTTGTCCTTACCAGTGGCGCCGTGTTGACACCCTTCCAATTGGGGTTACAGATTGGACCCCACCTTAGCTATATTGCTTTATTTGGGGCATGTTGGTTAGATGAAAACTTTCCACAGTTTCAGTTACTGATCAGGACTGTCAGATACAGTCATTCAATTAAAAGAACTCAGATAGTTCTTCAGATTTTAGGACTGTCAGATGCAGTCAACTCAGAACAGTATGGAACTCATCTAGTTCAATTAGAACCTAGACTGTCAGATACACTACCTGAAATTACCCTTATGGAAACAGTTCAAAATTTGTTGCAATAGGTATAAAAACCATTTCCATAAAGCTACCACAACGGTTTTTAATGCGTTGCATATGTGAGCGTTGGGATAGCCCTATTGCAACGACTTTTGCAATGGTTACAAAAACAGTTGCAATCGGTCTATCTATTGCAACGGTTTTTTTAACTCCTATTGCAACGGTTTTTTTAACTCCTATTGAAACGGTTCGAATTATATATTGCAACAGTTCCAAACCGTTGCAATAGAGTGTATTGCAATGGTTAGGAGTCATTACAATTGACTGTATTGCAATGATAAAGAACCATTTCAATAGGCTGAATTGCAACGGTTAAGAACCGTTGCAATAGACTCTATTGCAATAACAAAAAAGTGTTGCAATAACCCTTTTACAAAAATTATTGATCTTTTGCAATGATTTTTCACTACCTATGGCAACGGTTTTTGACACCTCTTACAACAATTTTTGAATCTTTTGCTACCTATTTCAACGTTTTGCCACCTATTATTGCAGTTAGTTCAAATACCAATTGATATGTATAGAGAGAAAATTATATTACTACACAATTATATATACACATCATAGCAAAATCTTTCATTAATAATAATTCAAATTAAAATATCCAACAAACTAGTAATCTAAATCCAAAAGCAAAATGTAAAAGTCAAATGATCATTAGTTTTCCCATAAAGTACCAAGTTTGAGTGGCGATAGGTTTCAAAAAACTCAAAATTAAAAAGATTTATACTAAAACATCTATCAACAATTCAAAAATTTTCTCAATGTCATTTTTTTCATCACTTTCTTCCTTTCTTCTTTCATTTTGAACATCTATAGAAAGAGAAAAATAATATCAATTAGCACTTAAGTGACAACATATTTAAGTCATTAAAGAAATGAATAATACTGGAATTAAAAAAAATGAAGGAGTTACAAGCATGTCAGTTGAAATTGAAGGAATGGTCAGAGATGTAGTGCAGTTGATACAAGGAATCAGTGCAAGCAAAACATTTGAAGATTCTGTATTTGCAGAGACTTTTTTTGTAGCTATTCATGGTGTCTCCAAGTTTTCTGTCAAAAGTTTCCATTTGTTTTATACTTTGAGCAAAGTGAGAAGAAAGGCAACAACATTTATCGGAAAAATCCTACTAGTGTTCTATTTTTTATATGAAGAATTTCCTTATCTATATCCTGAATAAGCCACTTGCCTTGAAAGAAAATGCCAACAAGTTGATAAATCTATACTTTTCATGTGTTTACTTCATATATATTGTTGTCAAACGTAATCAAACTAGTAACTGTCACATCAGCTACAAATAGTTTTTGAAGAGGTTACTAAAAGACTTGGAATTTTAAGAAATTCACTTGATACATCAAACTTCTAATGGTGTATCCAAATGAATTGGCAATTTATTTTGTGTCTTACCTTCAATGCTAAAAAAGAAGAAGAAGAAGAAGAAAGAGCGAGAAGAAGAAGAAAAGAAGACAAACCTTGATTGTTATTAAATGTTGTAAGCTTGACGAACCCTCACTCGTAATCCCTGTAAAGACTCCGACTGGTATTAATTGGAGTGAATTCTGATAAATGGCTCCGTCCGCCACCCACAACAACATGGATTGTACCATTGACAATACCAGAATAGTGTGATCTTTCTGAGTTCACACATTGATTCTGCATCATAGAGTGAGAACAATGAGAATGGACATATGTTGTAGTAATAAATAATGGATGACATGCAACTAGCTGTTCTTCAATTTATTTTCATGTTTTGCCTTTACTTATGCCACAACTATGGGTGTTATTTCTAGTATTGAGTTCTATACAGTTCAAAAGTATGGTTGGACTTCAGAAAGGAATTTGTATGATTCAACGATAAAAAGAATATGTAGAAATACTTACCTGGTAAATGGGACAAGTTCTTTCATAGTTATGGACATGACCCTGGGCTCCTCAAATGAGCCTTCTAAGCCATACCATTTCTTGATTTCTTACTTATTTCTATTACTTCTAGTGTTTCAAACATGTGAAAAGTGCAACACGACCAACCAAAAAAAAAACAATTCATTTCATTCACTATTGACTGGAAAACTAAAACCAAGCAAGACCTTCTGTTCAAGGAACAACTATAAAATGTGCACATGTACAACTAGAAAAGCCATGATTACAGCTTAATCATAATATTTTTAAGGATGCAAACCTTGCAATCATATAGGGTACGGTTGATGCAATGGGTTCCACTTATGCAGTAAATTGGTCCCATTGTGATATGTATCCATTGGCATAGGTAATATCTCCTATATGGAAAACTATGTCAATGTTTTTAAGGTCATTGATAAGTTGGTCAGTTGTACTAAGTGAGCCCAGCTGATAATTACTATACCCATTCAACCCATCACGCTCTGCCTAGAAATCACTAAGCAGCTTAGTCCGTTCATAATTACTTTATAACAAATACATGTAGAATTTAACTGCAATATGATAAGAACTTGAACATGACAAATAAAAACCTAAAGAAGAAATTTGGGGTGGGGACAAAAAAGGGAAAAAGATAGAACAAGATGAAGCATACAGATCAGTTGATTTACTGTCATTTGACAACCCACCTGTAAACAACGCAAAGGAGAAATCTACGTGCTGATTGATTAATTGGAATTTCAGAGAAGTTTTTCCTATTTTCTCATAATTCGAATTAGAGAAATTTGAAAAGTTGTACTGCCAAAGACACATTATTTTGGTTAGTAATGCAAACCCTTCTCCTAAATGTTCTAGTTATTACAATTATTCTTGAACTGTACTTACTTTTATCAGTGCTGTACAAATATACAGAGCCTATTCTTTGCGATCATTTTCCAAATGACATGTGGATCCGCTGAGATGCAAAAGGACTACATTAATTCAGTATCGAGAAATACATGCCTACAAAAGAAAGCAAATAATAGATTATTTTCACAACTTATTATATTAAGCATAAGACAAAAGGTTGACAGGTGAGGATAAAACTTAACTTTAGGGCCCATTAAGATGCAGGTACACGTTTATACCCCAATTCCAGCTCACATTTTTCCAAGATATAGATAAAATATCAAAATACAAACGAGCTAAAATATAACCTAGGTCATTATAAGGAGCATTAGATATTCTGTTAAAGGTCATGAATCTAATGTACATATTTGTGATATATTTATACATGAAACATCACATAGAAATACCCCACGTGCAGCTCTCACGTCCACAAGGCACAAAAACAACATACCTAGTGTAGTCCCACAAAGAGGGGACTCACTTCCACAAGGTACATACGCGATATTAGAATATGTTATCCGTGAACGAGCTAAAAGATAACCTAGGTCAGTAGAAGGAGCATTGTATATATTTCTACAACATCATTGGAGGGTTCCTCCTGAATTTTGTATCTCATTAGACAAGAAGATGACATCAAGCTACCATACCTGATTTGCTTGGATCACTATAAACCTCAACAAAATCACCACCACACATGAAAAATCCTTTAGTAATTCCTAAACTATTTTTGAAGGGATCGATCAGATGTAGACCATAGAAAAGCAAGACCAAATGGTACAAACCATAGAGTGAATTGTAGGACAAAAACTCTAATAGAGGATTGACTAATGTTATTAAGACTTTAAAACTCTTGACTACCAAATCACAATTAAAATATCCTTTTTGTGTAGGATTACTCAAGGAACCCTAACAATTAAAAATAGAACTCTAACAATTGGAAACTATTAGGCATAAATTTATGCGAATTTAATTCTACCTAATAGATAATACAGAATAACACCACTTACTAATAGGATTTAGCTACTAGATTTGGCTGCTCTACTAATTTTTTATCTGTTTGCTATGGTAAATCAAAGCGGTGGTCGGAGTGATGGTCAGAGCGGCGGTCAAAGTGGAGATCGGAGAGGCAGTCGGCGCAAACGGCGCTCACAGCCAAAACTGACAGTGATCGAGTAAAGAAGCAAACTGAGTGTGATAGATTAATCATGAGAGTGAAACGTTTTGTATACACTTTTTTCATTTTTATTATATATTTTAAAAAAATTTGGCCGATTTTGTAAAAAATAGGGAGGGAAAAATAAAAATGTTGCAATAGTTTTTTATTTTCTAAAAAAGTGTTGCCATAGGTGACTTTATGGCAATGGTTCAAGAAACCGTTGCTATAGTACACCCTATTACAATGGTTATCCATCAATAGTAATGGTTATAGAACTACTACAACAAAATATTTTTGCAACAGTTGACCATCTATCGCAACGCTTCTGGAACCGTAGCAAAAAAATTTATTGCAATAGGGGTAATTTCTAGTAGTGATATAGTCTCTTAGTATTCAGTTATATAAATATCAGTATCTCATGTTATCAGTTCTCAGACTCAGTAATCATGTTATCACGAACTTAGTTACAGTTACTATGCATTCATGCATGTATTCTCACGTTCATGTTCTCCAATCAGTTATTATAGTTCATGCATGTGAACTCTTTGCATTCAGCCTACCTCACATGCATACCAGTACATTCAAATGTACTGACGCATTTGCGCTATGGTGTTTTATACCATAGGTTCAGAAGCACGAGCCCTTGAGAATCAGTAGCATTCCAGTCTCAGCAGTCAGAGGTAGCAGTGAGTCCTCATCCTTCGAGGATATGACCATTACTTTATTATCTTATTAATTAATTTATTTCAGTAATTATAGTTAGTTGGGGACATGTCCCATCAACTCATTATCCAAACAGTTTAGAGGCTTTCAGACTAGTATATTCAGACGTTATTTTAGTTGTTTTAGGTATTTCATACCCCACCCAGATGTGGTATTTTAATAGATATTATGTCTCAATTTTAAACCTTACAGCCTTACGACCTTTATTTTTGCATTTATACAATATTTTATGCAGTATTCAAGTACAAATATCAGTCATGGGTTAGCTTGTGGTGCTTCAGGGTCATGAGTATCGTGTAGCATTCTGGGTACCAGATTCGGGGTATTAAAAACTTGGTATCAGAGCCTAAGCTTCAATAGTATCCTAGGAAGTCTGAAAAGCCGCATCTATTAGAGTCTTGTGCATAGGTGTATTGTGCACCACACTTATGTGCAGAAGGCTATGACATGTTTTAGGAACTATTTCCCTTCTTTCAGTATTTTTGTTGTGTCAATGAGCATAAGCTCAAATGTAGACTTCCAGTGTAATCCATTCTTCTATTTTATTTATAGAATATGTCTCCCAAAAAGGGCTATCAAAAGGAGAATCAGAAATTAGTCAGTACCTTCGCCCATTTAGGGAGATTCCCTAGATGAGCATGCCTTTCATGACGAATTCAGAATCGACTCCCTCACTTTATCTTACTCATTAGTAGCTCAGAGAAATCAAAAGGCTATTGTCCTAGCCCCTTCTTCAGCCAGTGCTCTAGTTTTGAAATTCAGAGATGACAACAAGGATAGGGAGCCAAGACCTAAACCTCAGGGCAGTGTTAGCAGTGACCAAACCCATCCCCATTGTCAGACTTATGGTAAGAACCATCAGGGTGTTTACAGAGTAGGAAATGATATCTATTTCAGATATGGAAAGCCAGGCCACAGAGTTAGAGATTGTTCCCAGTTAATTTTTCAGGGTCAGTATAACCATTCCTCAACTCTGTTCGGTCGCCCGAATCAGAAGGGTGCTACCTCTAGTCCTACCAGTAGGCAATGCCCAAACAGACTCTATGCTCCCCAGTCCCGACAGGATCAGGAAAATTCTCCTAATGTGGTTACTGGTATGTTATAGATCTTTCATGTACATGTTTAAGTCTTGCTAAATCCAGAAGCTTATTTGTCTTTTGTTACTCCCTATATAGCAGTTGATTTTGGAGTCAGTCCTGAAATTCTAGCAGAGCCCTTCTCAGTTTCTTCCCTAATGGGTAAAACCATCATAGCCCGGCGGGTATACAAGAACTGCCCGATTATGATATTTCAGAAAGTCACTTCAGCAAACTTAGTAAAATTAGAGATGAATGATTTTTATATCATTCTCGGCATGGATTAGCTTCATTCCTACTATGGCATAGTCTAATGTAGAAATAGAGTTGTCCAGTTTTAGTTCCTAAATGAACCCGTCCTAGAGTGGAAGGGTAGTACTTCAGCTTTCAGAGGTCATCTTATTTCCTACCTTTGGGCACGAAAAATAATATCTAAGGGATGTGTCTATCATCTTGTTTGAGTTAATGACTCTAGTTCTGAAACTCCCAGTCTCGGATCACTCCCAGTAGTGAATGAATATTCTGATATCTTTCCCGAAGATCTTCCCAGAATTTCTCCTGATAGGGAAATAAACTTTGGTATAGTCTTTCTTCCAAATACTCAGTCCATATCTATTCCGCCATATAGAATGGAACCAGCAGAACTCAGAGAATTGAAAGATTAGTTGAAAGATCTCCTAGATAAGGATTTCATCAAACCCAGTGTCTCTCCGTAGGGTGGACCAGTTCTATTTGTGAGGAAGAGAGATGGCTCTCTCAAAATATGTATAGACTACTGTCAGCTCAATAAAGTCACAGTTATGAACAAGTATCCATTTCCTAGAATCAATGACTTGTTTGGCCAACTTCAGGGTGCTATCTATTTCTCTAAGATAGATCATAGATTAGGCTATCATGAACCCAGAGTTAGAGAATGTGACATTCCGAGGACAACTTTTCAAACTCGGTATGGTCACTTAGAATTCATAGTCATGTCCTTTGGTCTTACCAATGCCCTAGTAGCCTTCATGGACTTGATGAACCTTGTGTTCAAGTAGTACTTAGACATGTTCGTCATAGTCTTTATAGATGACATCCTCATCTATTCCCGTACTGAACATAATCATTCAGACCATCTCAGAATAGAGTTACAGAGCCTCAAAACCCATCAAGTATCATGATATCTATTCATGCCTTACCTTTCGCTCCATGATTATCACACATATTTGTGCACATTAGTGAAAATTATGTATGATTTCAGTTTTTAGTAGAAGGAGTCCAAGTTTACTCTGCGGTATAAATCATGTTCCATGAACACAACTTACATTTATGCGTCTTTCATAGAATCATGTACATTTCCAGTTCCTAGTATAAGGAGTTCTAGTTTACTCAAAAGTATGGATCATGTCCCATGAATACATAACCTTCAGACTTAGGTCATGCAACTCACGGTTCATGTACTCATGTCATGCTTTACAGTATGCTCATCCCAAATGACTCATGTTCTACTCCTAGTGGTCAGCGAAACTCAGGTTATGTCACATATAACCTTAGTTTATATCCCTCGGTGAATCTGCAGTGTTGATGTTCCATCCCTTAGGCCTCAGTTTTAGCATCATTTTGTAATCAGTATTCGGTAATGAAATCAGATAGTTTTCCAGGGCCATGGATTTCAGTTATCAATTACTTAGCCATTAAAATTCAGTACTTCAGTACTAATCTAAACCTCAATTATTAGAAACTAGCATTCAGTCCAAGTATAAGTCTCAATTACAGATTTAGTTGCAGTCTCTGCTACAGTCTTAGATATAGTATCAGCCTCAGCCTCAGTTTAGAAATCAGATCAGTACCACATTCCAATTTTAAGTTTGCTTGACCATACCATGTAGTTATCAGTTATGCATGTTATCAAGTTTTTAGTACCTCAGCTTACAGAATATTTTCGAATCATGTTATACTGGTCTTGCATTCTTAAACAATACAAGTATTTCATGAATTTATGCTTAGCTATCTCATGTTACTTAGTTAGTCCCTTTCTCATGTTCATAAAAACTCTATATTCTTAGTCTAGTTATTAAGACTAAGTACAGTTCAGTCTTACATGCCTAGTACTCAGTCATCAATCAATCAACCGATTAGATGAGTCAGTCAATAGGAATTACTTTGAACAACCAGTACTTCAGTCCGACAGTCAGACAGACAAGTTCACATATTTTCCCATTCTTTCCACCTAGTCACACTATTCAAAGTCTCATAGATGTAACAATCCTAAGATGGACCAATCAAGCTGTTGCATGTTTAACTCAATTCATGTTTCATGGCTCAGTCTCAGATCCCAGATATTCAGTCGCAATTCTATTCGTGGGTGCCCTGTGCATCATTCCAATCTCTCCTCAGTATCTCAGCTAAGTCAGCATTCTATGAGAGATATAGTGTCCTAAGGGAGAGATACACTTAATCCCCTAAACTTTCATTACCTAAGCATGTCATTCCCTTTTTATGTAAGGAACTTAACTTGAAGTAGTGGGTACCCATAGGTGGAACCTCAAGATGTAATCTTAGTCGTAAGCCATGTACGCAATGGCTCAGTTCAATTTATGATACTCAGTCCATGTCACACGTTATAGACTCAGTCATGTTCTAATGTTCCTATTCATACGTGTTTAATAAAGGATCTCGAGTTTGAGATTAATGACTTTATCTATCTAAGGATCTCTCCCATGAAGGGACTAAAGAGATTCAGTAAAAAGTGAAAGCTCAATGCTTGATATGTCGGTCCCTTCAAGATTCTCAGTCGATTCGGCAAGGTAGCTTATGAGCACAAATTGCCTTCAGATCTAGACTCAATTCATCCAGTCTTCCATGTCTTTTTGCTCAATAAGTGCATAGGTGACCTAGCAGTTATAGTCCCTATTTAGAGCATAGATGTTTAAAATAGCCTCTCTTTTGAAGAGATTCTAGTTGAAATTTAGACTATCAGACTCGTAGACCGAGGAACAAAGAAGTCCCTTTAGTCAAAGTTCTCTAGCAAAATAAGTTAGTTGAGGGAACTACTTGGGAAGCAAAAGCAGATATTCAAACCAAGTAGCTTCCCTTTTTCTCTGAAAACTCAAACTTAGCTCAAGGTAACAGTTCTCCTTAAACTTATTCAGTTTCATGTTCAAATTTTATTGACAAGCTTGGTATCCATTTCATGTTCAGAATTCCATTATAAACTTGGTATTAAATACCATTGCATATTCAGTCATGCATTCATGTATCAGTTTAGTTATATACTTATGCATTAGACATGTATTCTCATTGAGAGAACCTTGGTTCATCAGAACACTCTATCATGTATTCATGAATCAGTTACACATAAATCAGATATGCATGTTCGGTATGATATATTCAGTTATCAGTCATGTCAGTCATAAGATCATGTTCCAGTTATTCATGTTTAGTATGTACATCAATTTATCTTCTCCCCTATCACTTAGTCTCATTCAAGGATGAATGTCTCAAGGGGGAGATATTGTAATACCCTTTACTTCTACCTTACTTAAAATCATCCTAAGTATGTTAGAAACTTACATTAAAATATGAATAAACTTTTATATACATGGAATATTTAATATTTTCACTTTTTTTCATATGGGAAATTGAATTAACTTTCCAACGATACCAATTTTATCCAAATCCGGTATCGGGGTAGAAAGTTATGGCCGTTTTACAAAAAGTAGTCAAAACTGCCCAGGTGCGATGATGAGGGCCGATGGACCGTCGATCTAGCGATGGACCATCACCCAAACAATCATAGCGGAGGAAATGAGACCACCTTCTGCCTAAGGGTAACATCTCATGCTGATGGACCATCGAGCTAGCGATTGACCATCGCCCAAGCCGTTGCAGCAGAGGCAGTGAACCCCTATTCTGCCGAGGTACGATGGTCAGGACCGACGGACCATCGATCCAGCAATGGACCGTCGCACCCACCATCGCATAGATCGTTCAGTTATTTTAAAGTCATTTTTAAAAGAGTATTTGGGTCTTTTTTCACCCGTTTTAACCCCTAATAATATTAGATCAAGGCTCATAAGTTCATTATCCATCTACAATATAAAATTAGAGTTTTCTCTCAAAGATAATCCCCATGAACAAGATCCAAATCACTCTTCAAGAAACTAAGAGATTTGAAGTTCTTTAAGCCCAATAACTTCAAGAAACTCACAACCCAGGTATGTCATTTGTTGATTCATAGGTCCCTTTCACCCATGAAGCTCAAGAATCTCTTTTCAAAATCCAAGATTTGTATATTTATGAATGTTCATGATTTAAATTGAATTGAAATTCATGTTCATGATGTTGTGGGGTTTTGATTCATGTTTGAAATTACATATTCCAATGATTGAGCCTAGGATGTGGTGATTTTCATAATATTCATGGTAAACCCTTAAATTTACATGTTGATTGATGTATCCATGATTATTAGATGTGTTGATGATTGTATAACCAAAGCATGCTCCCCATGTGTTTGATTAAATACCTATGTGAAGGAAAAGTGCCATACTAGTATGAAAATATGAAATCCCCATTTATGTACAAGTTTATGCATGTCCACTATTTAATGAAAGGTCTTAGTCAATGACTTATGGATATATGTGTAGCCATTATAGTGCTTTAAAATTTCTACATCATGAACTCTCCAACTTATTGTATTATGGATTGTGATGTTGGTCGTTTATTCAAGAAAGTTATGCTTTGTCAATTTCATGCTATCGATTCCTGGGGGTACTTGTACCGAACAATTTAGTTGTGTGCCTATAATAAGTGTCATGTTTTCAAGATACTCTCAGTCGATCCATGTTCATAGAAATTTAGTCAGTCATGTGACTCAGGAAAACTCTGTAAACTCATTAATCTCAAAAATCTTTGAAACTCAGTAATCTCAATAGTATTCTATTAGTCAACGAAACTTAGTTAATTTAGTCCAGTTCAGTTCAGCAATCCATGTTCAGTGTCTATTCAGATGGGAGTAGGAATTAGCACCGAGTGAACCCAAGGATGGAAACACACACTGTCAGATGAGGGTGTGATCTTAGAAGTCATCCTTGCATTCCAGAACTATGTAGGCAGTATAGGTTAAGACATCAACACTATCAGTTGAGGGTTGATGAGGTGGATAAGCACTGTTAGATGAGGTCCCCACCATTCTCTTTTGGGGACTTTGTTAGATGAAGGTTTCCCACAGCTTGTCCTTATCAATGGTGCGGTATTGATACCCTTCTAATTAGGTTTACAGATTAAACCCCACCTTATTTGGGGTATGTTAGTTAGATGACTACTTCCTACAGTTTCAGTTACAGATCAGGACTGTCAGATACAGTCATTAAGTCTTAGTAAATGAACTCAGATAGTTCTTTGAATTTCAGGACTGTTAGATACAGTCAACTAAGAATAGTACGAAACTCAGCTAGTTCCATTAGAACTTAGACTGTCAGATACAATTGCTCAATATCAATTATTTCAGTTATACAGCTATAGTATCTCATGTTATCAGTACTAAGACTCAGTAATCATGTTATCATGAACTTAGTTATAGTTACTATGTATTCATGCATGTATTCTCACGTTCATGTTATCTAGTCAGTTTGTATTGTTCATGCATGTGAACCCTTTGCATTCAGCCTACCTCATATACATACCAGTATATTAAAACGTACTGACACATTTACACTATGGTGGTTTCTACCATAGGTTCAGAAGCACGATCCCTAGAGCAATAGTGGCATTCTAGTCTCCGCAGTCAAAGTTAGCTGTGAGTCCTCATCCTTCGAGGACATGACCATTACTTTATTATCTCATTAATTAATTTATTTTAGTAGTTGGAGTTAGGTAGAGACATATCCCATCAACTCCTTATTCAGACAGTTTTAAGGCTTTTGAACTAGCATGTTCAGACAGTTATTTTAGCTATTTTGGGTATTTCATACCCCACCCAGATGTTATATTTTAATAGATATTATCACTTAGTTTTGAACCTTATATCCTTACAGCCTTTATTTCCATATTTATATAGTATATTATGTAGTGTTCAGCTACAAATATTATTCATGGGTTATCTTGTGGTCCTTCAGAGTAATGAGCACCGTGTAGCATTTCGGGTACCAGATTTGGGCATTACAAATATTGATCTTATCTTACAAGTGTAGTTGGTATGACGATACCAACAAAATATGCCTTAATGTGTAATGTGGTTCAATGAATGGGAATGTGTGAAACTTTTTTTAATTGGTCTTTAATGAGAATCGTGTAGATGAGATCAATATTTGTCTTTAATTGGTCTTTAGCATACTTCTCGAATATCACTTAACTATACTATTCTCCTTAAATATCGTATTCATTCAACTCAGCTTAAAATTCTCATACGAGCATTGAAAAATCTTTCTACTAATGTCTTAAATAACTTAATCCCTTCGCCGTGATCAAGCCTAAATTTAAGTCACAAAAAATACAACATGCCAGACCATGCTATTATTCTAAACCATATGATGCAATCTTCTATATCTCCTTTAAAGATCACATCCTAAGTATAACATGCCTTAACACTTCAATGACTATTTTGAACTCTTAATATGAAGTCGCTAATGCATATTGCAACCTTCCACTACAATCCCAAAACGTCATTCAAGCCTAATTTATAACAACATGTTAACTCCAAGGCAATCACCCATAAATACATACTTCACATAGTTTCTAAACTATTATCAATATAACTCCCATGTGCTATCCTAAAAACATACACACCAACTTTTCCTCTAACCATCACATGTATCAAAGACTTAGCCCCAAATCTTACTTCATACTTATAGCCTTAT
Source organism: Capsicum annuum (assembly GCF_002878395.1). Taxonomy (NCBI): domain Eukaryota; kingdom Viridiplantae; phylum Streptophyta; class Magnoliopsida; order Solanales; family Solanaceae; genus Capsicum; species Capsicum annuum. The sequence continues at coordinate 27,226,847 of NC_061117.1, read as the reverse complement.
CTAAACAAGCATACTATGATCTTCCATCAATAAGAACATTTACATCATCACCACTATCATTGCATAGGAAGGGTCACTAAAAGGTTAAAACATAAAACCCTGAAGCATGAAAAGATTTTTATATGGGACTAAGCACACTATAAGACTGAGTACATGCGTCATGAGTTGCATGACCTCAACTAGAGTTCATAACATAAGGAATGTGATTCCGACTACTTGAATGAACTAGAACTCATTATCTTGGAACTGGAAGAGTACGTGACTCTCTATCATATACCGGAATCATGAACTATGATCACGGAACTGAATCGTAAGGCATGAGTAAGCATCCAGATAACTAAAAAAGTACTGAGGTAGGAATGGGTTAAGATCCACCCTCACTTTCTGATGTTCTAAATCATACTGCATCACTACTAGAATCTGAGAGCTTTACTTGGTCATTCGTTCTATCATATCCCCCTTAGCTTCACATCATCATCTAAAGTTTGGGAGATCCTTTACCAGGTTCTAACTGAACTACACTTACTGAACTCTAGGATCTGAAAAAATGACAATGCATGCATATCATAGAACTTAACCCAAATAACTACCTTCTGGGATACATTAGTTTGCATACTTATTTCTATCGGTTCAACCTTCAAAACTCAAACTTAGATTCTAACACTTAACATGGATATCAACAAGCCTTTGATGAACCAAACCACTTTTGACATAGCATACTAATATCGTGACTCCCAACTTATGCCTCATTACTATGAGAATCAATATCATATAAAAGGCTCAACACTATCAATCAAAACTCTTTAACCTAACTATTTAGAACCCATATAACATCTACTAGTCTTTCTCCATCTAGTAACTCAACGGTACTACTAGCCACACCCAATATGTAATAGCCTTAGAAAGAATGCTGCAACCTCATGTCACCTTAGGCATACTTCTACATCACACATACAATATCATACATCACTACGAATCAAATAAACTTAATCTATTGCATGAATCTTTCAAGCCTATTAGATCACTTCTATACAACTAGTATTCATTAACCAAGAAATTTTCACATCTACCTTCATGGACATCACCTATTCAAACTTAATATCTAGTGCTATGCATGATTTACAACCCAACCTTACACAATCTTTTCATTTGGAAACTATAAATAAACATCACGAAACACTAGTGCATTAGAACATCATAACCACAATAATCAATCATGACCTAATAGTTTTCCTTATCATAATCCATTAGCATGTACTATTTCAGCACCTCAAGCCTACTAATTTAATTCCACAAAACATGCATCATCAAACTCTTGCCACTATTTACCACCCCACAATTTAAATTCAAGCCTATAGTTTAGTATCAATCATTTACCGCCAATGAAGAATGCGGCATAATATAAATATACTAAACCATCAAATTGGGACATTCTACCTAAATATCTCAAAAATCTACTACATACCTTCTCACAAGAAGCATTAGTTTACAACTACCAATGAAAAAAGGGTCAAGGGGGTTAAAGCCTCATAATAGACATGGTCAACCTTATCCTTATACTATAAACCCATACAATCGTATCTAATTATATTGCTTTCTTACATCGCAATTACTTACCCAAGCGTATATTTACACTACCTTCAAATTCCTCAAACAACCATGAGTCTATAGTCATAACTTACTCGCTAATATAGCCATTTTCACATTCAAGCAACCAACAAATCACCCTGACCAATAACTCTTTCTCTACCTTTTACTAATAACCGATAAGGAAAAATCATTTCATTACCAACTCTATCTCATGCAAAAAGATTCAGCTATACATATATTCAACCAGTACAAGAACAACACGTTGAACGACAAATTGCTAGTGAATCAAAATAGGCCTCACACAGCTGCACTAGACTTTGATTTTTTTTCGAACAAGAAAATTGGATGAATGACAAGTCAACTATGCTAGTGAATTGAAAGATCCCCATAGATTATCATACAATCCACACACACTACTAGCTACCAATAGGTCATGACACAGACACTTTAACTTATACTACTATTTGGGTGGAAATACAATTCCAACAATTCTACTACACATCTTTTCCCTTAAGCATGACATCTGCAACATAAATTTATGAAAAGGGCTGAATATACTCAATACAGAAGGCCGAAAAGCAGGATTTCATCAAGATCAAGGTTCACACTAGAACCAATACACTCCAAAGCAATAGCAGACTCTTCTCAAGTCCTTGCACAATTTTAAGATCTTATATGATGCAATCCGAAGGGACAATCTATTTAGACTCTAAACTTCTACACTTGAATCACCCCAGTAATGTGATGGGTCTAAGAACATCCGAGTAAAGAAAGAATTTGGGATGATTTTACTTTCGTATGGATGTCACTGTAGCAAGAATTAGAGTATGAAGGAGGAACATTCTGACTCTGTTGCACGAACTAGAACATGAAGAAAGAGAGAAATTCCTAAATGACTTATAGCTTTGTACTTATAAGTGTAGCGCGCCACACACCTATAAACAAGACTCTACCCAACGCAATTTTATAGACACCCTAGGACCATGAATCTTGCTTTGATACAAAGTTTGTCATGACCAGAACTGTGGCCCTAGCCGTGACAAGCATCACAAACCATGAAGGCCCAAAACACCCCTATCTATCTAGCAATCATGCACATAATTTATATGATAAAAGAAATACGGAAGATACACAATATTATAGAAAAATGGTCATAAGTCTAATAAAATCAATAATGGGAAATAAAGTCCCACAACATCTATCAAAACTGAAATCCATCTGCGAAATCTCTACTACATGACAAATAGCAATAGTCTGAAATCTAGGACAAGGCCCTCAGTAGACAAAACATGACTAGAGATAAATATCTGAAAGTAAATAGGACTTCTAGAATATAGAAGGTTCACCACTGCATAATCTGATCTGCGATCTGAAATATCTACTAACCTATAGACCCCTATACTGAGTCTCAAAACCTGAAAGGAGGGGGGGTCAGCACAAAAGTACTGACATGCAAAGTAATCCAAAATAGAGTAATTAAATATATATATATATATAATATAATAAATGAGAGTAATTTTCATCAAAACATCATGGATAAAACAGTTTCTGAAAAACACATGGGCACCTTCTGAAAGCATGTAACCTGTCTGTAAATTCCAAATTCTGATCTGTGTAATACTTCTAAGTTAGGTGGTATCCCCTACAAACCTGATATTCCACGAGCGATATGGAATCTTCCATTGACTCGGCGGGGAAGCCTACAACCTGAGTGTGTCGTAAGGGTTGGATTTCTTGAATATGATATGCCACACGACACTTAATTCAGCCTATAATAATATACCCAGGCCGGTAAACCACGGTTTTGGGCAAAGAGTTGTCTGAACTCACGCCTTGTTCGGGGAACCAGCTAAGCACTCTTTATGCCCTATTTTAGCCTTTTCTGAACATGTATCATTCTAAAGTTCTAAAATATAAAAATTTGATAAAGTTTGATTTCTGTATTTGTCTGTGTCTGTTATGGAATTTTCTAAGTTTGGTATCATTATACTAAGACTTGCAAGTCATGATTTCTGAGCCATAATATATTAAGATAAACCTTTCATTTAAATCAAAGCTTAGACCACCCAAAAACATGCAACTGATATAGAATATTTCGTGTTCTGAAAATCAAGTTAAAATCATAGAAAAAACTTCGTCAAACATATGGTGGTCTAGTGCCTTTAGCAAATCATGCACTCTTTTATTACATGCATTATGAACATTAAATATTCATGCTAAATTCTCTCTTTAGTGATTTAAAACCACCTTCAAATCATAACAAGAGTTCAACTATTTCATATAGTGCTTTTAAAAAATGCATTGCAAAATAATTCATATGCTATGAAAAATTTGAAAATTCATAATAAGAGAGAATTCACCATAAGTCATGCTCTCAACAAGAAATCGTTCTTAAATATATGCTTTCATACATACATATTCTTAAATCACTTTGGGGAAGGTCAAAAGACCAAAACAATAATGTTTAAACATCTAGTACGTTAATATATACATAGTTTCAAAAACCCTATTCTAAAACATGATTTTTCTATGCCCATGAGAATTTAGGAAAACCCTGCGTACCTCAATTTCAGAAAATAACGGATGATTCTTGAAGCTTGTGGATTGGGGATTCCGAATCTCTAATTTGTTTTGAAAACCCATGGTTGAATCTTGAACTACTTGGTTTTTTATTTGAAAACCTAGAGGGAGTTCTTGAATAATTTTGATGAATACAGGTGTATTCTGAACTTAATTTCGTGTTTATGGCTAAATAAGGGTAGGGAAAGGACCATTTCCCCCAAAAATAGAGTGTTTAAGTCACTTGAAACCTTTACATAGGCGTTGCCTATGCTATCACCTATGTTTACATAGGCGCCGCCTATGCTATTACGTATGTTTACATAGGTGCCGCCTATGCTATCGCCTATGTTTTCCAGTGGCTATGTGCGATTGGTTAGGCAACGCATACTACTTTGAAAGGCCATAACTTCTTTCTCGGGTGTCAGATTTTAGCAATATTGGTATCATCAAAAAGTTAACTCAAAGACCTATCATTTAACAAATAGTTGGCTCTCTAATTCAATATATACAAAGAGTCATGGTCGATAGAAGTTGACACAAATTATAATTTCTACTTAAACATAATCGATTGTAGTAGTTTTCAACTCATCCTTGAGTTGAAGGACCTCTATGGTCTAAATTCATGCTCAAATAGATTCATATATTACATAAATATGACAAATTAGCATAGGATTTAAGGCTTTGGGATTATCAACGCATCAGAGTCATGATTTTTATTCTAGCCCGACATGCGGGGTGTTACACATACCCCACCCAAATGTTATATTTTAATAGATATTATGTCTTAGTTTTGAACCTTATGGCCTTAAAGCATTTATTTCCATATTTATATAGTATTTTATGTAGTGTTTAGCTACAAATATTAGTCATGGGTTAGCTTCTGGTCCTTCAGGGTAATGAACACCGTGTAGCATTCTGGCTACCAAATTTGGGGCATTACAAATATCGATGTTATCTTACAACTATAGTTGGTATGATGATACCAACAAAATATGCTTTAATGTGTAATGTGGTTCAATGAATGGTAATGTGTAAAACTTTTTTTAATTGGTCTTTAATGAGGATCGTGTAGTTGACTCATGAAAGTGGAGGTTTGAGAGACCAACACTGGAAATTATGGTTGCTAATGCGGGGGTCTATATGACCAGGTGGTTTGAGTCCCCCTTATTATTATTATCATATAATTGGGAGGTTCATGTCCCCCAGATCTTATTATGGGATTTGGTGATCATGTAACCTTGATATGCCATATTGTTCGAGTCCCCCATAGTGTATATGTATACCCTATGGTTTATACAGCTACATATACTAGGGCCCTACCAGCTGCGGGAGAGCTGGGGTCATATGGCTTATGGATGTCTTTGTATGCTATGACGGTTTAGATACACAATCCAGGCTAAAGTTTTAAGTGTTTGTTAAGACTTATTCCTTATCCCGGCATGTGATATATATATGTATATTCATTTGATTATATGCATTTATTTTGAATGATTTGAACTATTGACCATGGCATTATGTTATCCTTATTCCAAAGTTACATACTAGAGTTCATCCTACTAACCATCTCTGAATATTGTATCTCCACGCAATGCAGGCACCACAGATACTTTTACTTTTCTTGAATGGAGTTAGGTCGGTCATCTTGGTTTGTTGAGTTTTTGTAAAGTGGTGATATTCCATCCCACAGAAGTCTTAGGCATTTGACCAGCTTTAAATCTTAGGTTTGAGTTGTTATTTACTTCCATTAACACTATTATTATCATTCTCATTGTCATCTATCAGAGTCGGGGGTATGTCCTAACCAAGACTAGTTTTGGTTCTTCGTTTGAAAGGCTTTGATTAAATTACTATGGATATTGGGCGATGTTGGTCAGATGTTTGGCCAGTCACCATTCATTGATTATCGTCATGTTTTGACTTTCCATAAGTTATTGCATGTTATCTTGTTTTATGTTTGGAATTCATCCAATATTAGGAAATGTTGTGTTTTGTCTGGTTAGGTGCAGGGGGTGATATTTGGTCCATATCTGACTTGAAATATCTATAATGACCAGGTACTAGTTTTGGTTGTGATAAAGATGGTATCATAGCCTATGTCCATTGGTTATTCAACAAATCCATGTCAAGTAGAGTCTCATTTATGGGTGTATCTTGTACCACACTTATAAGAGAGAGGCTATGTGACATTTAGGAATATTTCCCTTTCTTGTTGTTTTATTTTTGAGTTATAAAGTCTAATGTTTGGAATCTTTCTAATCCCTATTTGTTAACCTATCAGATCATGCCTCCAAGAAGATCTAATAATTTTGGGAACTCTACTCTCTCATCTGATGACAATGTGAATGGAGATAATCCAACTCTAGGAGTTTAGACCTAGTCTAAGGTTGCTTCTTCTGATTGCGCTGATGGAAGTCCACCGGTTCCCCTTATCCTTCCACAGGCACCCTTGGTTTGTGTGTCTAATGCTGAGTTTTGCTAGTCAATTTATTTGCTTACCTAGTTGGTGGCCTTCTAGACATATTGTGTTGTTTTTGTTTCTCCATCGTCTAAGGCCCCTAGAGTTGTCCAATATATAAGTTTGAGTCCTCCTATTTTCACTGGTTCTAAAGTTGAGTAAGATACTTAAAATTTTATTGACGATATAGAAAAGATCTTCCATGTGATGCATTCTACTGATGTGGATGGAGTAGGGCTCGTCGCCTATTTGTTGAATGACATAGCATACAAATGGTATGAAGAATTGGAGCAGCATAGCGATAATAATGCTGAATCAGCTTTATAGGATGACTTCTCTAGCACTTTTATGAAATGCTTCTTTCCTCCAGAGTTGAGAAAGGAAAAGTTAAGGAGTTCATGAATCTGAAACATGGTAGCATGCTAGTAAAGAATTATGCCTTGAAGTTTCATCAGTTGTCTTGCTATGCTCCTGAATTAGTGTCTAGCAAGAGGGCTTGAATGAGGATGTTTACCTCTGGGTTGTCCTATAAGTTAATCTTGGAGAGCAAGCCTGCCTTATTAAATAAGGATATGGACATCTCTAGACATGTCGGGTATTTGCAACAAGTAGAACAGGAAAATAAAAGGCAACCAGAGATAGGCAAAAGATAGAATAATAATTTTCGCTACTGAAATTAGGGTGGAGGTTCGTAGTAGAGCGGTAGAGATAGTAAGAAGTGGTCAAAGAAGAAATAGGGAAATTCTGGTTCCTACTCTATGGCTAGTTCTCTTTATCTAAAGTTATTGGGTGATTGTCTTTCTTAGTGTGATAGTGGGTTTAGATCACTAGGAGCCCAGCCTAAGGCTAGTGTTGCTCTGTCAGTCTATCGTATCCTTCTTGTAGATTCTGTGGTCTGGTGCACCATGGTGTTTGTAAAGAGAGAAGGAACAAGTACTTTAAAACTAGTCAGATTGGTCATATGCAGAGGGATTATTCTTCAAAGGTTGCTTTTGGAGAAAATAAGATTCCTGTTGCTACTTCATCAAATCTCATACTGAAAGTTGCTACTTCTACTTCTAGCTCAGATAGTAGTAAAATTCATCCATATGCTCTTGCCACTCTTCTGGATTCTGAGGCATCCCCCAAAATTGTTACTGGTATGCTTAGATTCTTCTCCCGTGATGTATTTGGTCTACTTAATCTTGGGTATACTCTCTCTTATGTCAATCCTTATGTGGCTACCATTTTGGCTTCATCCTAAATGTATTTAAGACCCTTTATTTGTGTCCACTCCATTATTTCTAGAAGTGTCTATTGGGGTTGTGTGATATTAGTCTATGGTAGAGAGACCTTGGTAGATTTGGTAGAGTTGGGCATGTTAGAATTTGATGCGATCTTGTGGATAGATTGGATGCATTCATGCTATGCATATATTAATTGTCCAACTTAAAGGATCAATTTTTATTTCCCTAATGAGTTGGTGAATGGGTGAGAAGGTAGTTCCCTAGTACCTAAGGAAAGGTTCGTCTTATATCTTAGAGCATAGAAATTGGTTTCTAAAGGGTGCCTCTATCATTTAGTGCATATTAATGATTCTAGATCCGAAGGTCCTTCATTGTAGACTATCCCTATGGTATGTGAATTTCTGAAGGTATTTCTCGATGATCTCGTTAGTATTCCTCCTAATAGGGCAATTGATTTTAGGATTGATCTTTTTCTCCACACTCATCCTGTTTCTATTTCTCCTTACAAAATGGCTCCGACTGAATTGAAGGAACTCAAGGAGCTATTGAAAGATCATCTAAATTAGGGTTTTATTTACCCTAGTGTGTCTCCATGGGATTCTCCTAATTCTTTTTCTTCATTAGAAAGATGGTTCCCTTCAAATGTGTATTGATTATCGCCAATTGCATAAGGTGACCGTGAAGAATAAGTACCTATTTCCCAGGATTAATGATATGTTCCATTAGCTTAAGGGTGCTAAGTTTTTTTGAAGATTGATCTTCGATCGGGTTTTCATCAGTTGAAGATTAGGGAAGTGGATTTTCCTAAGACTTCCTATCAAACCTGGTATTGTCATTTAGAGTTTATGGTGATATCCTTTGGTTTGACGAATGCCCCAACAACATTTATGGACCTTATGAATTGGGTTTTCCTTCAGTTCTTAGATTTATTTTTCATTGTCTTTATCGATGATATTAAGGTGTATTCAAAGAGTGAAATAGATCATGTCGATCATCTCTGCCTTGTGTTGTAAACCTTAAAGGATCAACTTTTGTATGCAAAGTTCTCTAAGTGTAAGTTTTGGTTGAATGTTGTGACTTATCTGGGATAAGTTATCTCTTGTAAGGGGAGCATGGTGGATCCACAGAAGGTTTCAATGTTTAAGAAGTGTCCTAGACCCACAACTCCAATAGACATATGGAGCTTCTTGGGTTTATCCGTTTATTATAGAAGATTTGAGAAGAGTTTCTCTTTTATTACTTCCCCATTGACTAAGTTGACTCAGAAAAAGGTAAAATTTATGTGGTATGATGATTGCGAGTGTAGTTTCAAGAAGTTAAGGATATGTTGACTTCGACTCCGATCTTGACTCTACTTGAAGGCTCTGATAGTTTTATTGTCTATTGTGATGCATCTCGGGAAAGATTGGGCAATGTGTTAATACAGTATGGCAAGGTGGTTGCTTATACTTCTAGATAGTTGAAGGTTCATGAGAAAAAATATTCGACTCATGATTTGGATTTGTTAGTTGTGGTGTTTATATTAAAAAAAGTATGCCATAATTTTATGCGGTCCATGTTGATATTTATGCTTATAATAAGAGCTTGCAATACGTGTTTAATTAAAAATAATATTATCTCAGGCAAAGAAGATGGCTAGAGTTGCTCAAGGACTATGATATGAGTGTTCACTATCACCTAGGTAAAGCTAACGTGGCTGGTGATGCTCTTAGAAGGTTGTGCATGGGAAGATTGTCTAATGTGGATAAGGAGAAGTGGGATTTGGTGAAGGATGTTAACCATTTGGATAATCTTGGAGTCTATTTCTTGGACTCCAAGGATGGTGGAGTGATTGTTCAACAAGTAGCAAAGTCATCTCTTGATGCTGAAGTGAAGGAAAAGCAAATATTGGACTCACTGTAATGCGAATCATGAATGATGTACGTAGGCTGAAAGTGATGGTTTTCAATATTGGTGGTAATGGTATCTTGATATAACAAGGCATATTATGTGCTCTCGAGGTTGATGGGTTGTAATACTATTCATCCTGATTCAACGAAAATGTATCATGATCTTAATAAGATTTATTGGTGGAATAACATAAAGCGGGATGCCGCTAATTTTGTGGCTAAGTGCATGGTGTGTCAGAAGTGAAAGTAGAAAGAACTTGAGGCCTGGTAGACAGACTCAAGAGATTAAGTTGTCTATGAGGAAATCAGAGATAACTAATATGGATATTTTTAAGGGTCTTCCTCAGTCTCATCAGTAGTTTAATTCAATTTGGGTCATCATGGATAGGATGACTAAGTCTGCTCACTTCTTGCCAGTGAAGAGAAATTACTCTTTTGAAGATTATGCCAAGTTGTTCGTTGAGGCTTGAGAGTTTTTAGTTTTTATATGCTTGAGAAGCCATATAGTTGACTTTGTTCAATACTTGTTGTTTTAAGTGTTGGCTGGCAAATTAGACAGTTCGAACGAATATAGAATTTCAAATATTGGTTGGTAGAGAGGTTGGATCAATTTTTGAACCTTTATATCTCAATCAATCCTTGATTTAAAAAATAGTGAAATATGGTCCCAGGGTCAATTTAGTTAAAATAACCATATTTTCTAAATTAAGAAGTCATCATAGATCCCAAAACATTGAATTTAGCTTAGTATCATATATAGTTTGTCTTAGTGGGATCCTGACCAAAATCTAAGGGTTTGGTTGAAGCTTGGTAGGCTCTCAACAAAATCAATGTCAACAGGTATCTGGTGTAGCTGCTTAAGTGGCCAACGTTTGCTTAAGATGCAGCTGCTTTATAAATGTCGGACTGCTTTAGCACTAGCTACTTTAGTAGCTAGGCATCACTTAAGTCGTAGCCACATTAGTGGCCAGGTACCACTTTATCGATAGTCGCTTAACCAGCTACTTATCCGTTTAAGTGTCAGACATTGCATTTAGCCTATTTTCTTTATTCATCCTCTAGTTTAGGACCTCTAAGTTTTGTAAAAGGCAATTTTTAAGGGTGTCAACATTTACTTTCATGTGGGTAATTTCTAAGCTTATAATCACATTATTTCACATTGATTTTATATTTAAAAATAGTTTTTAATCATGATTGTAAAATAGAAGAAAAATAGGTTGTAATTAGCAAATTTTTAAAAGGATTTTTCTTTGTTTGGACATCAATGTTTAACCCATTTTTTCATGGGGTTTCTCCTATAGGCTCCTATATCCTTGGGGATTGTGTTTCTAAAATGAAATTCTAGTTTTATCCCCTTTCATTTTCAAACATAATTTTTGAACCCATTTTGACCCTTGCCCAAATATGGGCAATAAGATTATCGTTAGCTTTCTTTTAATGAATATATGCTATATTTGAATGTTGTTGCTAGTGTCAAGGCCATTTATGTGGGGAAGATTCCATGTTGAAGTACTTTAATTAAGATTTCATCATTTTGAGGTAGGTTATGACTTAACTTCTTTCAGATTGAGCAGGGTAATTAATGCATCAGTAAAACATTCAATGGGTTGGGGAAAATAACAATGGGGTTTATATTTTAAGATTATTTATACTACCGTGGGACCGTGTGGGTGATAATATGTTGGTGTTGTTGACTGGTGATACCTGATATTTTATGTATCCCATGTGGGGCTTTATTCGACATCATTGGCCTAATCTGTGCATCTAAATGCCTTTATTCTAGATAAGTTGCCCGTACGGGGGTTATTTTTCTAATTAGGTCTTATTTGAGCATTGGTTACTTTTATCTTTATAAAATACCTAAGTTAGGGATTGATATAATACTAATGATGCCTTGTATGCTTATTTATTCTGATGGTGCCCAATTGGAGTTTAAATCATGAATTACAGACATATTGAGTTGATTTCTTAGCTGACTTGTATTTATAATTTGATTTGGATGAAGTGGTTATCGTTATTAGTGTTGATTGTAAGTATTACATCCTCATTCTATATATACATTCATGAAATACTGGTATAATTAGAAAAGAATATTTTTTAAAAATATGAGACACCATTATGAAAACCCTCTCCATGAGCATGAGTCGGAGAGAAGAGTTGAGATTAAGATTGGGATAGGAATATGAGATATAGTATATAGTTTGTGAATCCCCCAAGGGTGCTTACTGGTAGCTACAAGCTCAATAGGCATATATAAAAAGTCAGGCAATCGCTTTCACTGTTCATTTAGTACACATTGCATTACCTTCTAAACATATCTTGCTTGCTTCCTTAGTTTCAATGAACTATGTATGGTTTCCATGTATTTCCTCACTTATATTTGTGTTGTTACTATTTCTTTATATTTATATATTTAGAACTTTTAGTGGAGAGGGTGTGATCTACTGTTTGGGACTTTTCTATTTTTAGGGATGTGCTCATAGTATATTTTACTTATTTTATTTCCTACTTTGCTCAGTTGAACTAAGAAACCTACTATGTACAAGTGTACCATACCCACTCCTACTGTGCACTTTTGGTGCAGATCCTTGGTCGCATAACTGGATCTCCCGATAGTAATGAGTCATCTTGACTCGGTCCTCCTAAAACCCATCATGATCATGATATCACCACCATGCGATTGCCATGACTGAGTTATCCAAGCCTACGATCACAACATGTGGCCACACGATCACAATAAAGGGCCTGATGCACTAGAAATATTTCAGTAGCAGATTTTCCAAAAGAAGAAATATTTTTTAATTGATCATCGAGATTCATTCAGGACAATACTAGGAAAAAACTATATATGCTTATAGGCTATTTTTGATGTCCTGACTCAATGGATACATCGGATTTTGGAAAAAAAAATAATTTTCAACAATAAAACCCCAAAACCCTTCAAGGCAATTTCACTAAGCTTTCAAACGGAGGGTTGAAATGCAAACTAAAGGATTTGAACCTTAATCAACGCTGCTAATAAGACAAATTCAACATTACAGATCTAATGCAACCATCCAAATCATCATCTGACACTTAGAACATTAAATATTGACCGAAATTACTATAGAACTTTTGAACCCCATAAAACTCAAACTCTCCCAAAACACACACAAATGCATTGGGAATTGTGCCAACTATTTCCACATTCCAAAATCAATATTTAGAAACTATATGGAAGATTAAAATGGTCAAATCACATAAAAATAAAAATTTCACACTACTGGTTATTATAGAAAATGATCTAGAAAATAATTTTTTAAGATAAAATAGTTTTTATATTCTCTTGAATCATTCATAATGATACCTTATGAAATGATTATACAATAAGGTTCACATTACTTTAATTTATATTCTTTACTGCTTTTATTATGTAACACCCCATATTTTTGGTCGTTTAAATTTTTTTAAAATTTTATCCTCGCTGTCCTAACTATGACTCCCTTGATGAGACATAGGGGGTCTTGGTAGGTCGAGGGGACTTGGTTGTAACTTAATCAGAAAAAGTGGTTTAGTATTCTGCTCTGAGTACGAGTGACTCTCGACTAGTCATCAAGACTTCTTACGGGTCATAAGGACCAAGTTTTAAGGTGTCTAAAAAGTTTGTCCCAAGACACTATCTTCATTATGACTTGAGGCCACAAGTCGTAACTACTCAAGACGATTTGTTATGTCCCAATCGTAGGATGTCTAATTTCTCATCCCAAATTTTTTATTGTCTTAAGTAAGAGAAGTGGTTTCGAGTTGTTAAGTATGGTTGTGAGTGGCACCTTGGTGGTTCTGTCCTGACTACGATTCCTTGTGATGAGTCATAATGTATCATTACGAGTCGTATAGTGTCCCATAGTCACTGACAACTAAATTTCAGTTGTTAATTTGAGAGAACTTTGGACAATTCTCTACCTATCCAATTAATAACCCACGTCCACACAACACTTAAGGGGTTTATATTTCATTCGTAACATACTCAAATACTTCAAAAAGCTCTCTCAAATTGTCTTAAGCAGCCATACTTAGGGTTTCTAAGAAGTAGGTCATCCTAGGGCTCAAGGGTTGAATTTCTTTCGTGAAACTTGGTATTTCTGGCATGTTACTCTTCCCTTATTGTTACTTTGTAAGAAACATATGTTATAAAGAATTGTTCAGGAAATATTTATGTTGGTTTGAAATCAAGGATTGAGGGTTTTGAATGCTTTTTGTTGAACAATGTTTTCCCATGATTTAAACATGATTATCCATGCTTTGATTATGGTATTGAACTTGTGGGTGCATGGATATAGTGAATGAACAAGGTAATTATGATTTTTGCCAAACTTGTCACTTTTAAGTGGTTATGATCCCAACCCATATAGCGAAATTGGTATTTATTTATGAGAAATGTGGGAGTTTGAATTATCCTCAAACTATTGCGTTGTGATTTTGAGTTGAATCTTATAGAGTTGTGTAATTGCCCAATCTAGTGTAAAATTGAACCAAGGGGGTTGTGAATTCTCCCAAGAGATGATAATTGGTTTGGAATGTTGATATTACCTTGTATGTGTAGTTGTTATGGTGATACTAACAATGTATGCCTTAATTTGTAATGTGTTTCAATGAATGGGACTGTGTGATACTTGTTTTAATTGGGCTTTAATGAGGGTTGTGAAGATGAGTCTTGAAAGTAGAGGTCTCAAGGGATGAACACTAGAAACCACGGTTGCCGATGTGAGGGTTTGTATAACTGGGTGGTTCGAATCTTCCTTATTATTATCATTTATTGGGAGGTTGGAGTATCCATTATCTTATTACATGATTGGATGCTCATGTAACCTTGATATTTTGGGAGTTTTGAGTCCCCAATAGTACATATGTATACACTCTGGTTCGTGCGGCCACACAGACTGAGGCCCTAACGGCTGGGGGAGATCTGGGCCCATATATCTGTTGTGTACCTTCATATGTTTTGATGGTTGATTTACACAATCGATGCTAACGTTGTAAAGAGTATGTTAAGCCTTGTTCCCTATCCCAGCATGTGATATATATATATATATATGTATATGAATTTGAATATGTGCATTGGCTTTGAATGATTTTGAACTATTGATCATGGCATTATTTTACCTTTATCCCTAAGTTATAGTCTAGTATTCATCCCATAACCATCTCCAAACATTGTATCCACATTCGATGCAGGCACTAGAGCTGCTTCTACTTTTTCTGTGCAGAGTTAGGTAGGTCAGCTCGATCGTCATTTCATTGAGTTGTGTGAAGTGGTGAGCTTCCATCCCTCGAAGGCTTAGTCATTTCAAAATCTTTTAATCTTATATTTGAGTTGATAGTTACTTTTATTTTCATCAACATTATTATTTTTTATCTCATTATAATTTGGTAGAGTTACGGACATGTCCTGACCAAGATTGGTTTTAGTTATTTTTCTAGAAGGCTTTGTTTGGATTAATGTCGACATTGGGTGATGTTGGTTAGTTATTTGTCCGGTCACCAATCGTTGATTATAGACATTTTTTTGGCTTTCCTTAAGTTTGTTTTATGCTATCTTGTTATATGTTTATTACTTATCCAATATTGGGATGTTATGTTTGGTTTGGTTAGGTATATAGGGTGATCTCTAGTCCGCGAGAAACGTAAGATACCCGTCACAATCAAGCTCCAATTTTATGTTATCAGGTGACCAACAAAGCCATGTCCAGTACAGTCTCGTTTATGGGTGTATAGCGCGACACACTTATAAGGAAGAGGCTTCGTGACCTTTAAGATTATTTCCCGTTCTTGTTGTTCTATTTTCAAGATATAAAGTCTAAGGTCTTGAATCTCCTCTAATTCTCGTATGTTCGCATTTCATATCATGCCTCCTAGAAGATCTAAAAATCATGGAAACTCTTCTGTCCAATATGAGGATAGTGAGGACGGAGCTCGTCCAACTCTAGAAGTGCAGAACCGTCTAGGGCCGTTGCCTCTGATTTTACTGATGGAAATACACCAGTCCATCCTATCCTTTCACAGACACCCCAAGCTGGCATGTCAAATACTTAGTTTCTCCAGTTAATTTATTTGCTTACCTAGTTGGTGGCCTCCCAGACTGAGTGTGTTGCTTTTATTGCTCTATCACCTGAGGCCACTAGAGTTGGTCAATTTATTAGGTTAAGTCCTCCTAATTTGACTAGTTCTAAAGTAGAGGAGGATCCCCAAAATTTTATTGATCCAATGGAAACAAATTTCCATATGATGCATGCTACTAATGTGGAGGGTGTAGAGTTCGCTGACAATAAGTTGAAGGTTTATAGCATACCAATGGTATGAAGAGTAGGAATAGTCTAGGGGTGAGGATGTTATCTCTGTTGGATGACTTCTCGAGCGCTTTTGTTTAGTTCTTCTATTATTAGGAATTGAGGAAGGTAAAGGTTTAGTAATTTATAAATCTAAAGCAAGGCAGGATGTTAGTGAAGAAGTATACCTTGAAGTTTCATCAGTTATCGTGTTATAATCAAGAATTGTTGTCTAGCATGAGGGCTAGAATGAGGAAGTTTACCTCTGGGTTGTTCCGTGAATTGATCTTAGAGAGCAAGGCTGCCTTGTTGAAAAATGATATGGAAATCTCTACACTTGTGGTGTATACGCAACAAGTGGAAGAAAAAAAGAAGAAGCAAGTGGAGATGAGTAAAAGGAAAAGTTAGAAGTTTTTCTATTATGATAAGAGTAGAGGTCTGCAACAAAGTGGTAGGGATAATAGGAAATAGTCTAAGAAAAATTGGGGCAATTCTGGTACCTACTCTACGGCTAGTTTTCCTTCTCCTTATCCAAATTCGTTAGGTGATCGTTGTTCTTAGTATGATAGTGGGTTTAGATCACCATCGGCCTAATCGCAGGCTAATAGGACTCAGTTAGCTTCATCGTATCCTCTTTGTAGATTTTGTGGTCAAGTACACCGCGGTCTTTGTGAAGAAGGGAGGAACAAGTGCTTTAAATGTGGTCGGATTAGTCATATGCAGAAGGATTTTCCTTCTAAGGTTGCTTCTGGGAAAGTAAGATTCATGTTTCTATTTCACCAGCTCCTGTGAAAAAAGATGCTACTTCTGCTTCTAGCTTCGACACTAGTCGGAATCATCTATATGCTCTCGCTATGCGCCAGGATTCTGTGGCATCCCCTAATGTGGTTACTAGTATGCTTAAAATCTTTTGTCATGATTTACACTGTTTGCTTGATCCGAGTCTACTCTCTTTTATATGACCACTTATGTGGCTATCCATTTTGGTTTTGACCATGAATGTATTTCAGACCCTTTCTCTGTTTCCACCCTGATGAGTAACTTCATTATGGCTAGAAGGTTTTATAGGGGTTGTATGATGTCGGTCTATGGTAGAGTGAGAACTGTCACTACCCCTGACACTTTTTGAACCATCTTGCAAAAATCACAGTAAGACAAAATTGAAGCTAAGAACCCTGCAGAGTGGATACATACATATGTCGAGGGAAATTCATGGCCACATAGCCAAACTCAACATATATAAAAAAATCCTCAATGACCCAACTCAATCTAAATAGGTGAAGATAACCCAAAACGACCACCCTATCCTAAATTACCAACCCTAGAACCCCCACTTGTATGACCTCATACTTGGCTATCAACAGTCATAAAATAGGAAGGTTTTCCACCCGATTTCTACAATGTAGCCAAAATCATCCTACCATGATAAATATGTTAACACCTACTTGAGAAGTGTCTAAATCAAGAGGGGTACCAACTTAACTCACCATGCCGATGCACAATCACAACTCGAGCAAAGGCCCTAGACGTGACGGGAATCCCAATCCAATGAATGGCCGAGAAGACCCCTTAACATTATATCACAAGCATAATTATAACTAAAGTGTAGAAATAAAATAAAATAAAATGAAGATTTTCAATATAAATGACATAATATATATAGGCTCTGAAAAATATTATAATTAAACATCTATCAAAACTCATTATCAAAGCCTCCAATCATAATAAAACTGTCAATGCCGGGATAAGGCCCCATCAATACCATAAATTTAAAATACTAAATATCTAGAATAAAGTGCCTTCCAAAAAATGGACGCTCACCAACTCTGAGGTCATTTGAACAATTTTAATGTTACACCAGACCACGAGAATGTGCCTCCAAAACTACATCATGAAATGATGTAATTGCTTGAGGATGGTCAATACCAAGATTGTAATAGCATGTTAAACAACAAAATATACTAATACTAATAGTTAAAGATCTGGGTAAGTACATTATAGGGGTATAATCCAAATCTTCAAGATATAAATAATGACTTCAATTTAAATCTTCTAGTTAGACTTTATTCTATTTTCTAGATTTGTAATCTAGGTGGCATACTTGATATATTTGTAAACACCAGAAGCTATATGGTTCCAACATTAACTCATCCACCAAGCCCCCAATCCAAGTTTGCCGCAAATATTAGAGCAGCTTTTTATTTCTTGTATACCAATGAATAAAGGAAGTATACAATAATTATCTGTATTTCAAGACATAATCAATCTTGCATCGACAAAAGATGATATTGAGTAATAAGCCATTCGACCCCTTACCTTCTCGATTAACCTTCTAATTCTTTTCAAGCCCATGTTTTTGCCTCTTTAGATAATTTATCTTTCTAAAAAGTTATTCTATTTTTAGATGGAAATTTTTGGTTAAGTATCTGGATATGTAACGCCTAGGAATATAACCAGGACATCACACGGTGCTCAAGACTACAAGTAGTCCCAAGCTAACCATTTTAAGCCTGCCAACAACCTTGGAACTCATAACAATAATAAGCTTATCATGCAAAATCTCAAAACAATAAATATATGTCTTAATTGAAAATGTCTTACTGTCTTACTGAAAGTCTCAAACTTGAAACCACTCTGTTAAATCTGAAAATGGAAATCAGTCGAACAAGCCTCTACTTTTAACTAGAGAGCCACTGGGACAAGCCCCAAATGACCCAACTCAAACTTAGATAAAATAACTAAAGTACTTTAAAAATAACAAATCTGATAGAATGGGTCCTCAAACTATGAGGACTCACCAAAAGCTGGGATGTAGGTGGAGATGCTCGAAATCAATCATGCTATAAGAACTGAGCACTAAGACCTCCATTATAAGACAATGTAGCACATAGACATCTATTTGGGAGGTTCTTCTAACCGACATACCCTATATGAGCTATCATGGAGTCCAACGTCTCTTACCTACTTTAGGAGAGTGGTTCTACCCTAGCCATTGGAATAGAACCTAGCTAGAGTGATCACTCTACTAAACCCACTTAGGGGTATTAAAACCGATGATTACACGTAGGTTTTGGTCATGAGATATTGGAATCATACTCTATGCAGTGCTAAATACTACTCCCATATTACTTATATGCTCTCTCTTTAAGAAATCCACCTTAAATTAGATTAAGGGTTTATAAGGGAAACTAGTTATGCTTCTCTTTACTTTAAACTGTAATCAAATGAATAAATGTGGATTCCATCTTTTAGCTTAGGATCATAAAATTCATTTTTCTTTAAATCTTGGTATAAAACCATCAAAGAAACTCAATGATGTGTAATATAATGCTAACATATTTGAGGCTTTTAACTAAGAATAATTTTAAAGTTTCAAGCAAATTTTGTCGTTTTTTATTGTTTTATGTTTGATTTTTGCAGTACAAGCTATGATGCAAGAGAACCAACAAGTATGGAAGCAAAGGAGTTGAAATCGAAGTTATTCGAAGAAAAGTGTGTTTGACGATATTTTTGATAAGTCATCAGCCCTGTGATAAGTTATCAGCTTCATCATAAACCTCAGACAGAGAATGCACATGAGTTGAGAGTTTTGATGACATTTTGTGATAAGCCATCAAGGAGATGATAGGTCGTCAAAGTTGTCGTAAGCCTAAGTTAGAACATGAGGGTTGAGGTAGAGACTAGACGACATTTCTGATAAGTCGTCAAGGATTTAATAGGATGTCATCGTTTGTCGTCAGCCTAAGGCAGCAAGTATAGAAAGCAAATAGAAAGCTGACGACATTTGTGATAAGTCGTCAGCCTCCTGATAGGTTATCAAGAATGGTATCACCTAATTTGAGAAACTTCTGAACTATATTATTTTATTTTCTTATTTAGGCTGAACTATTTAAAGTCTTGTTTTAGGGTTTTCTTGAGGGTTCCGAACATTGAGTTTAGAGACACATATTTTTATATTTTATCTCTCTAATTTCTTAGATTGAAAAAACAATTACTTTAAAGAGATTGTAGTCATTATTTGGGGTGATCTAATCTGTGATTCATTAGTCATTATTCATCTTGTGGTAAGTTTATCTTTCAAAGAATGAATTCATCTAGTTGTTTTGATTATTACATCATGCATGGCTAAATTCCTTTAACCTGAATTATGGGATCTAGGGTTAAATGTTGATAAGATGCTAAGTGTTGAAGATTCAAAAGGTAGTAGGACTTCTTGATAATTCTGAGGTTTTAATTATTATCTGTTGGCTGCAAAAAATAGATAACGCCTGCTTTGATTTGCTTGAGTAAGAAATAAAATATAGTGGGAAGTGAATTATTAACAGGGACTTGGAAGCAACAAAAATTTCTATTTAATAATTGATGTTGTAACAAGGTTGATTAACTTGAGGTAAAATCTTGTCATGAACATAGATTTCCTAAGTCCTAGAGGATTAGGTAATTAAATGCTTAAGTAGCCCGAGAAACATTTAGGCATAACTTCGATAAAGATAACTTGTTGTCCTATCTACTGTGAGAATCTTGAACTACTATTAGCATCTGTTAGGTACCAAAACCCCTAGTGAGCATAATTCTACTTTTTCATAAACTCTTGATTACAAACACTTAAGTTTAAGTGACCAACAATTACTTGCTAAACTTAAAAACCCCATTTCAGGAAACCTCCAACTACCAGTTGATTAAATTGCAAAAAACTTAAGTTCACACCATATTACCTGTGGGATTAGACCCCAACCTAGTTGGGTTTTATATTGACAACGATTCTTACATTCTCATTAGAGAGGTGTAGTTTAAGCGTTATCAAAAATGGCACCATTTCCAGGGAATACGTTCGTAAATTGAAGTTGGGTGCTTTAATTGACTGTTAGTCAAGTTTCCTAGTTTTATATTTATTTGTTATTTTTTTTTATTGCAGGATCTTTGTAGTGTATGCCAAGCACCAGAAGCTCTGAAGAACCATTATTACCACTTAATCCAGAACAGAAACGAATTGGAAAAATGGCAGAACAACAAAAAACTAACAGATTGAAAGCCTTAGCTAGAGCTTAGGTGAATGTACAAAATGTTGGTCAATCAGCACAACATCAAAATCTAGAGGATGAAGATTTGGGAGATGAGGAGTTGCGAAATCTTTGTAACCCAAGGCGTGCAGATCAAGTAATGACACCAGTACAGTGTAGTGTTAATAGGAACTGTCCATTCCGAGAAAGACAAGAGTACCAACCCGTCCAGTATGACATCAATGATGATGATGATGGAATATATGGAGCAGGTG
Organism: Capsicum annuum; assembly: GCF_002878395.1. Lineage (NCBI taxonomy): Eukaryota > Viridiplantae > Streptophyta > Magnoliopsida > Solanales > Solanaceae > Capsicum > Capsicum annuum. Next base: position 27,205,545 of record NC_061117.1, on the reverse strand, counting down.
CAACGAGTGAAATCATTTCTCCACCGTTTTCACCTGGGGAGAAATTCAACATTACGAGTACTATAATTCAAATCCTCAATCTGAAGGGGTTGTTTGGTTGCCTTTGTGGGGATGACTCGAACTTACATCTGGTGAATTTTGTCACTATTTATAAATCTTTTGATGACCCAGGAGTGGGCTAGAATGCTATCTGATTGAGATTGTTTCCATTGTCTCTATCTAGAGAGGAAACTTTATGGCTAAATAATCTGAAACCCAATTCTATAACCAACTGGAGGCAGTTAAAAGGAGCTTTCCTAGAAAAGTTCTTTTCACCTTTCAGGATGGTATAGTTAAGGGATAAGATCAGCAACTTTAGGAAGCTCCCAACTGAAGCCTTGTATGAAACCCAGGAAAGATTCAAGAAGAAGCTGACACAGTGTCCGAACAATAATATGACGGGCATACACTTGATGGAGACTTTATACAGGGCTCTTAACTCTGTGACAAAGCCAATTGTAGATAATGCTGCTGGTGGTTTGTTTGTTGATCTTACATTCCCAGAGGCTTCAGAAATGCTAGAAAGAATAACCAAACAGAGTTGGGCTTAGCATACTAGAGACTCTATGGTAGCTAGCCCCACTGTGTCTGGGGGTATTACTGTGGAACAACATAGAAGATATGAAGAGTATGAACAATAAATGACTCACCTTAAAATGCAGATGGACTTTCTAACCAATTTTTTATTATTAGAAAAGATTGAAAAGGTAAAAGTTATGGGATCTCAGGATAGAGTTTATGATGATACAGAAGAAGTGGCAAACTATGTAATAATTAGAGGGGTTTCTGAGGCAATGGCCAAGGGAATCAAGGTTGGAATTTATATGATAAACCTGGTTATAAAGATAGGGAGCAGGGAAATTAGAGGAACAACAATGATAGGAGCGGGCTCTATGTCCCTCCTGGATATTGTGAGGCTGCTACAACAAGTTTTGAAAAAATATCCATGGAGGACATGATGGCTAAGTTATTAAAGGGAGTGGAAGCTACCAACTCTGGTGTGACTATAATGAAGAATGATCTATCATCTATTAGTCAGTAGGTAAACTCATACTCCACCACAATCAAATAGTTAGAGCAGCATTTGAGCCAACTCTCTACAGCATTCAACCAGAGAAAGAGTGGAACGTTACCAAGTGATACGGTCCAAAATCTGCAGAATAATGGCTCATGTATGGAGATTACCACTAGAAGTGGTAAGATATTACCTGGCCCTTCTGTGGGAAAACATGTAGTTGATGAGGTAGTTGCTGGTGAACTAAAAGAAGAAGGTCCAGTAGAGTCTAAAAAGATGGATAATTCTGATGATGCTCCGGAAAAAAAGAAAGAAAAGGAAAAAGAGGTAGTATTGGAAACTATCCCAAGGCCACCAACTCCTTTTCCTTAGCGGTTGAAGAAAAAAACTGAGGATGCAAAATTCAGCAAATTCATGGAAATACTCAAGCAATTGACAATAAATGTTCCTTTAGTTGAGGCAATTGAGCAAAAGCCAGGATACGTGAAGTTTATAAAAAACCTTGTCATGAAGAAATGAAAGGTTATCCATGAGCCGGAGGACAATTTTCTTCATTATGGCTCTATCTCTACGAGGTCTTTCCCGTAGAAAAAGGCAGACCCGGGAGCATTTACCATCTCGTACACTATGGGGTCCCTGAATTTCACAAAAGCACTATGTGATTTGGGAGCCAGTATAAACCTAAGGCCACTTGTGGTGTAGAATAAACTGGGTTTGGGGCTTCCTACCCCGAAGAACATGTGATTGGTGATGGCAGATAGGTTTGTAAAGCAGCCAGTGGGCATATTACATGATGTATTGGTACAGGTGGCCGACTTTATTCTGCCTACTGATTTTGTAGTCCTAGAATGTGAGGTGGATTTTGAAGTGCCCATCATCTTGGGCAGACCATTCCTTGCAACCGAGAGAGTAATCATAGATGTGGAGCTGAATGAGCTAAAGTTCAGGATAAATGATAAAGAAACACGATTCAAAATACACTCATCTATGACACAGCAAAATGAGATGAGTGTTTTCTCAATTGTGTACGCATTCTATGAAGATGGTAAAGAGGTATCAGCAGGTTGTCTTGGTGAAGTCTGAGTAGTCAAGTTAACCAAGTCATGCCGCGTTAGTAAATCAGGCGCTATTGGAGGCAACCCAAAATTTTTATGTTCCAGCAAATTATTTATTTTTGTAGTTAGGTTTTAGTGCAAAGAAGGTCGAATCGATATATTCAGCCAAGTGCTCCTGACGACATTTTTTGACGGGCTATCACAATTGAAATAAGCCGTCATATTTGTTGTCAGAGACATCAGCTCTAAGGTAGGGTCTGTTAAGGCTGACGATATTTCTGATAATCCATCACATTTGTGACGGCTTATCCGAAATGTCATCATAAAAAAACCCCAAAATTTGCTGAAAGTCTAGGCCCAGGTAAAAAGATCCGACCCAATCCAAGACACTGTCTTTCCACTTTCTCGCTTATTTCCTCTATTTCACTTAAAGTTTTATTTTCATTCCACACTTAGTTTATCTTCTTCCCTTTTTCAAAGTGTTTCCAACTTAAACAAAAGAAAGTTTCCTTGTGTGTGTGGGTTTACAATCAAAATCAAGAATATTTCTTTACTTCCTCTTTCTCGTGTAATCAACGTGAAGGTACGCACCAGGTATGCTCAAAAACTAGTCCTTCTTTTCAATTACTAAGTGTTAAACTGAAGTAAACCCAAGTTCCCAAGAAGCTTGAATCAAGTTATCTTGCAAATTGCTAAAAATTGGGAACTAGGGTTTGCTGTGAAAGCTTGGGACTTACATGCTCAACTCTAAAACGAGAACCAATGGGGTTTTAGGGAGAAAGCGGTTTAAAAACAAAGATAAAGTCGAGTTATAGTTGAATCCTGAGCTGACGACATTCATGATAAGTTATCACAACTGTGATGGCTTATCAAAAATGTCGTCAAAGGTTTCTAAAAATATTATGGGTTTTGTTTAGAGCTGATGACATTCATGATAAGTTATCACAACTGTGATGGCTTATCAAAAATCTCGTCAGAAGTTGATACAATTTTGTGGGTTCTATTTAGAGCTGACAACATTTATTATAAGCTATCACACTTATGATGGCTTATCATAAATGCCGTCATACTTGGGATCTGAAGCATGAATAAGCCCTTTCAAGGGGTGTGAAACTTAAAATAATTAATGTGTTTGTGTTTATACTCTTGAGGGCAGACTAATGGTTTTTCTCTTGCTACAGGTTGTGAAATGGAACCTAAAGGAAAGAACTCAAAATCTATAAAAAAGGTGACCAAGGGAAGTGTACCTCGGAGACTCTTCAACGAAGAATCTAATTATAAAGAGAAAGAGCCTTTGCTTAGGCAGCAAAAGAAGAAGAAAATCCCTAAAAATCTTTCATGACCTCCACCAGTTAAAATGGAGGAGAGTGACGCTGAGCCAACAATATTTGAACATACAGCTTTTGAGCAGACGGTCTTTGAGCAATAAGATTCCGAACATGCTGAATCTGAAGAGCATGATTCAGATCATCCTAATTTCAGGGAGCATGAGTTTGGCCAACCTGAATCCGCGGAACCATCAACTGAGTCCCCTTCTGCTGAGCCACAAGATGAGGAAGAATCTCTGATTAGGGGAACTATGGTTAAATACAAGAATCTTGAAGTTCGAGATGGCACTAGGTGGCAGATTCCCAAAGCTCAAAAAATTTTCTTTGATGGGCTTTGCAGAAATAACAGAAGGGCTTTTTAGAGGTCAATCTTCAAAAAGAAGAGAATCATCATTAAAGGGTTAAGCAGATACCCCGAGGTGGAGCAAAAATTTCATGATTACAATTTGGGATGGACAACAGAAGGAGGAAATTAATTTTGCCCTGCACTAGTTAGGGAGTTCTATTCAAAATACAAAGCTCGCCTGGAAAACATATATAGAGAAGGGGAGAAAGCAGCTGACCAACCTTTATTGGATAAAGTCCCGGTACGGGGTGTAATGGTGGATGTTTCTAAAGCAACAATTAACAAGTTCCTTCATGGCCTAAACTTCACTCCTCAGGCCACTTCACCTACTTTCTATGCTCGATTGAAGCATCAGGAAAATCTAAGGTCTTGTTTAGCCACACTAATAGCGATGGAGAGCCGGAATGGCTGACCAACCTAAGTGAAAGAATCTTCACCGCCTCCCTGAATTCAGAGGAAATATTTTAGTAGGGTATTGTATCCGAAATGAGGAAAATCAGCAGAGGCTAATGTTTGACACGGGTGTAGAGATTCTAGCGGATCTACCAGTTACAGGTACCAGCTCAGTGCCTAATGTAGAAGTACAAGATTATAAGGCTGCACCACCAACATCTTCATCACGAGCAGGTCCAGTGTCTGGAACTGAGACAAACCCTTTAGCTGCGGTGCCTACAACAGAATTTACCTTCAACTCTATGAAATTTAGAAGAGTGACAAAGCGGTCTAATTGGTACAAGGCTCAGCTTAAACTCTTTGCCAAGCAATTTGCGGTGGTAGTGGACAAGAGGGTTAAGGCTGTATTCGAGCCCTCAAGGCTCTGCCTGGTCGAATTGATGAATTGGAGAACAACTTCAATGCACTGTCGAAAGAGAAGTCAACTCTAGAGATTGTATTATACAGATCAGACCTAGACAAAGTAAAGGCAGAGGTTGGGAAGCTACAATAACACTACTTTATGGTGTCAGTAGATCCGACAGCTGAGGAGTCTAAGGGAGAAATCCCGATGCTTGATCTCACAGAGGAGCCAGTAAAGAAAAAAACCAAAAAGGTGAGAAGAAAGGCAAAGGTAAGAGAGAGAGGCTCGATAGTGATAAAGAAAGAAAAACAGTGAAGAGGGCAAGAAAGAAGTCTGAAAAGGAGGAGATGAAGAAGGCGAGGATTGAGTCCTTAGTAGATAATGAGAGATGGGAGGCAGCCATCCAAGAAAGAGCCATAGGAGCCTCTACTAGTAGGCCTTTAGAGACTGATAGACCAGCTGCACCAGAATAGAGCAAGGCTCCTAATGGAGATAGAGCAGCTAAGGATGTGGCAGCAGGATCAGCAACCCATGACCCTTGGGACTGATCTATTCCAGGTATACTCTAACCCTAAGCTCAAATTTTCCTTGATTTTAAGTTGAGGGTGTAGGGTAAATTGTTGTTGTAAAATTTTGTAGTCGACTAGGAGAAATACTTGTACTTGAGAAAGTTTTGGGATTTTTGTAAACTTCTTCAAGTGCTCTACTTCTTTAACTATGTGATTTGCATTTAAGTGTGACCATTGTATATCATTGTATGGCATTAGCTATAGTGACACAATGATTATTGCTAAACAACTGCATGAAATGAATGACTAGTAGATTGTGATATACCTGTGTGCGAAGTGTGTGTGAGCAACTACTTAGTTCCCTCTGTATGCTGAAGCCAAAAATTACCCAGTTTATCTTACCTAGGTTAAAGGATAAGGGTTAGGAAAGGATCATAGGTCGTTTTGATATTAGCTCACTTTTTCCTAAATGACTTTCCCTATGTGTATAATATTTCTTGATCCCTGTTTTGAGCCTAATTAACCTATTTCTTTGTATGAAACCTGTCACCTTCCTATTTAAATCACAATGAACTTGTTTTGGCCCTAGTCCTCCTTGGACACTGTGCACCTTGACTTAGGCAAATAACCTAAGTTGAGGGAGGCTATTATAGGCGTGCGTGCTATAGAATGAGTATGAAGAAATCTAGAAAAAAAAGAATAAAAAATGGGGTGCGGAGGAAAAAAGCAATAAAAAATGGTGAAAAAGAATAAGTGATTGTGAGAAAGACTGCACCCATCATAACTAAGTGTGATCAAGAAAAGAGAAGAGTCGAAAAGGCTAATGAGCGAAACCTCAAAGAGCTAGTGTAGTGTCAAGGAGGCTTAGTCACTTTAAATAGCATCGAGTATCATACCATCCCCTAACCTATATTACAAGCCTAAGAGAAGACATATAGTAATCCTAGCTGACCTATCTGAAGATCTGGGTAATGAAAATAAGGGCAAGCCTATGGTACTTGGCATACATTGGTTGGAACTTCATTCTGAGAGTGAGTGTTTTGATTGTCCCCATGGTTATGTATAGGATTATTGATATGAGATGAGGGGGATTCTTTGTTGTAAGGGCACACAAGATATATTGCTAGTTGCTAACCTGTTTGGAGAGTGTAATACTGGTATATGCATGGTTAATGTAGCTGAATTAATGCTGTATATTGATTTCTATGTGTTGCATTGGTGTTCTTCATTGTTCTTGAATTAACTGACCTTGGAGAGAGTGAAAGTGTTTTGAGATGACATGGATGATTGACTGCCAAATGTACTTTGTATTCTCTTAGTTGTTTTGAGTTGCTTTTGGACAAGAAATTGTTTTAAGTTGAGGGTGTTGATATGTGAGCTAATGCTAACATATTTGAGGCTTTTAACTAAGAATAATTGCAAAGTATTAAGCAACTTTTGTCATTTTTAATTGTTTTATGTTTGATTTTTGCAATAAATCTATGATCCAAGAGAACTAATAAGGATGGAAGCAAAGAAGTTGAAATATGAAGTAATTCGAAGAGAAGTGTGGCTAACAACATTTCTGATAAGTCATCAGCCCTGTAATAAGTTATCATCTTCGTCATTAGCCTCAGACAGAGAATGCACCTATGTTTAGAGTTGTGACGATATTTTGTGATAAGCCATCAAGGAGCTGATAGGTCGTCAAAGTTGTCATCAGCCTAAGGTAGAACATAAGGGCTGAGGTAGAGACTTGATGACATTTGTGATATGTCATCAAGGAGTTGATAGGATGTCACCGTTTATCGTTAGCCTAAGCCAAAAAGTATCAAAAGCAAAGAGGAAGCTGACGACATTTGTTATAAGTTGTCAGCCTCCTAATAGGTTATCAAGAATGGCGTCACCTAATTCGAGAAACTTCTGAACTATATTAGTTTGTTTCCTTATTTAGGATGAACTATTTAAAGTCTTGTTTTAAGGTTTTCTTGAGGGTTCCGAACATTGAGTTTAGAGACAAGTATTTTGATATATTCTCTCTCTAATTTCTTGGCTTGAAAAAACAATTACTTTAAAGAGATTGTAGTCATTGTTTTGGGATTTCTATTGTGATCTAATCTGTGATTCACTAGTCATTATTCATCGTGTGGTAAGTTTATCTTTCAAAGAATGAATTCATCTAGTTGTTTCAATTATTACATCATGCGTGGATAAATTTCTTTAACCTGAATTATGGGATCTAGGGTTAAATCTTAATAAGATGCTAAGTGGTCAAGATTAAAAAGGTAGTAGGACTTCTTGATAATTCTGAGATTTTAATTATTGTCTGTTGGTTGCAAACAATAGATAACACCTTCTTTGATTTGCTTGATAAATAAATCAAATATATTGGGAAGTGAATTATTAACAGGGACTTGGAATGAACAAAAAATTCTATTTAATAATTGATGTTGTAACATGGTTGATTAACCTGAGGTAAAATCTAGTCATGAACATAAATTCCCTAAGTCCGAAAGGATTAGGTAATTAAATTCTTAAGTAGGTTGAGAGACATTTAGGTATAACTTCGATAAAGATAACTTGTTGTCCTATATACTGTGAGAATCTTGAACTTTTATTAGCATATGTCAAGTACCAAAACCCCTAATGAACATAATTCTGATTTTTCATAAACTCTTGATTATGAACACTTAAGTTAAAGTGATCAACAATTACTTGCTAAACTTAAAAGCCCCATTTCAGGAAACCTCCAACTACTAGTTGATTAAATCGAAAATGACTTAAGTTCACACCATATTCCCTGTGGGATTTGACCCCAACCTAGTAAGGTTTTATATTGACAATGATCGCTTACATTCACATTAGAGAGGTGTAGGTTGAGCGTTATCCCTCAACACCATAGTCTTCTTCAAAACTCATACTCATTCTTGGGATATATTTAACAATTTTCATCCAAATATTCCTAAACTTCACCAAGACATGCTACTTACACCCCTGAACATGAATCAACTCAAAAACTATCATCTCGGAGCCCAAAAGGACAACTTAAAAAACCTCAAAGTTAAGAGGTCAAAATAAGCCTAAGTCTTCAACACTTGTCTAAATTTTTAGGCTTTAAGTTCCTTCTGCAAGCACTGGGAGCTGAACAAAACTGAGTCTAATACAGGGTATTACAATATCTCCCCCTTGAGAACATTCTCCCATGAATGATATTGGATAACTGAGGACACAGGGAGAAATATAGATCTTATACTGAGCATGCATAACTTTCACTTAACTACTTCAATGAACTGATTAGTACATACATGAGATGTCATGAAGATGATTAAATATAGCTGGAATTGAAAATGGAAAAAAAGAGATAATTTCAGGAAGACTTGTTACCTTACAGTAAGTCTTATTTGTAGAGAAAAGATGAGGGTACTTGGTTCGCATATCCTCTTCTGCTTTCCAAGTGGCACCCTCACTGGACTGATTCCGCCAAAGAACTTTGACCAAGAAAACTTCTTTGTTCCTTAGTCTACGAACCTGGAGATCAAGGATCTTAACTGGGATTTCTTCATAAGAAAGGATATATTGAATTTTGATGCTTTCCAAAGGAACTACAATAGCTGGATCACCAATACACTTCTTTAATACAGAGACATACAACTCTGGGTGAACGGATGACAATTTTGCAGGCAACTCAAGCTCATAAGCTACTTTCCCAACATGACTCAATATTCTATAAGGGTCAACATATCGGGGACTAAGTTTCCCCTTCTTGCGAAATCTCTTCGCCCCCTTTCATAGGTGAAACATTCAAATAAACTAAGTTACCAACCTCAAACTCAAGATTCCTACTTCTCAAATGAGCATATCATTTCTGACGACTCGGAGTTGTCTTAAGCCTCTCTTTAATAAACTGAACCTTTTTAGTAGCTTTAAACACCATATCTGGTCCTACTAAAGTGGCCTCACCCACCTCAAACCAACGAATAGGTAATCTATGCCTTATCCCATAGAGAGCCTCAAACAGAGTCATCTAGATACTAGAATGAAAATTGTTGTTGTAGGAAAACTTGATCAAAGGCAAGTGGTCATCCAAACTTTCTTTAAAGTCAAGAACAGACGCCCTCTACATATCTTCTAGGGTATGAATGGTATTTTCTGCCTGACCATTTGTCTAAGGATGAAATGAAGAACTGAGATGAACTTGGTTACCAAGACCCTTCTGAAAGTGTTTCTAAAAGTGAGAGGTAAACTGAGTATCCCTATATTAAATGATGGATAAGGAAACTTCATGCAATCTAACTAACTCTGTAATAGACAACTTAGCATAATCCTCAACTGAATAGAATGTATGAAATGGAAGGAAATAATCCAACTTGGTCATTCTGTCCATAATAAGCCAAATCGAATCATGTTGATGACACGAACAAGGCAACGCTATCACAAAATCCATATTCACTTCTTCCCACTTATAATTGGGGATAGTAAAATCCTGTAAGGTGATACCAGGATTTTGGTGCTCAACCTTAGCCTATTGACAATTAGCACACTTGGCTACAAACTCAACAATATCCCTCTTCATGCCATTCCACCAATAGATTTCCCGTAAATCATGGCACATCTTAGTGGCTCCTGGGTAAATAGAGAAACACGTACCATGCGCTTTTGACAAAATCTGCTACCTCAAACCATCAACATAAAGCACACAAAGTTTACCATAGTATCGTAACACACCATCCCCCACTTTAGAGAAAACTTCTACCTTTTTATCTCTAACTGACTTTTTTAACCTAACATAAAAGGAACCCTTATCTTGTTTCTCCTTCACTTTGTCAACCAAAGAAGATTCCAAACTATTTCGAACCCATACACTTTCTTCAGCTGAATTAACCAACCAAAAACCTAATCTAGCCAACTGATGAACCTCCTGGACTAACTTCTTTTTTATCATTCTCAATATGAGCAACACTACCCATAGGCAGTCTACTAAGGGCGTCTGCCACTACATTGGCCTTCCTAGAGTGATACAATACTCTCTCATTTCATAGTCCTTCAATGATTCTAACCACCTTCTTTGATGGAGATTTAACTCTCTCTGTGAAAATAAATACTATAAACTTTTGTGGTCTGTGAATACATCAACATGTACCCCATACAGATAATGCCTCAAAATCTTCAATGAAAAAACCTCAGCTTCTAACTCAAGATCATGGGTAGGATAGCACTTTTCATAAGGTTTAATCTGTCTAGAGGCATAGGCTATGAACTTACCTCTATGCATCAAAACATAACCCAAACCAACTCTAGAAGCATCACAGTTAACAAAAAATCCATCTGTACCATCAGGTAGCGCCAAAATTGGGGTTGAAGTGAGTCGAGTCTTCAATTCCTCAAACTTTTTATCACAGGAATTTGACCACTGAAATGTAACTTTCTTTTGAGTTAATCTAGACATGGTGGGCATAATAGATGAAAATCCTTCAACAAACTGTTGGTAATAGCCAGCTTGACCCAAGAAACTCCTGATGTCTGATGGAGAGATGGGTCTAGGCCTGTTTCTCACTACTTCCATCTTTAGAGGATTAACTCCAATACCGTCACCAGAAACAATATGGCTAAGGAAAGTTGCTGAACTTAGCCAAAATTCACACTTACTAAATTTGGAGAAGAACTGAAGATCTTTAAGAGTTTTCAACAGGATTCTAAGATGGTCAGAATGGTTATTCTCACTACGGGAATAGACAAGAATATCATCGATGGAGACTATGATGAACATGCCTGAGTATTATTTAAACACTCTATTCATAAAGTCCATGAAGGCTACTAGGACATCGTTATCCCGAAGGACATGACTAGGAATTCAAAGTTTCCATAGCGGGTTTTTAAAGCTATCCATAGCGGGTTTTGAAAGCTATCTTTGGAATATCACACACCCTTAGGAATTCACTAAGGTCTATCTTTGAGAAATAACTTGTACCCTGAAGTTGGTCGAATAAGTCATCAATCCTAGGAAGAGGATATTTGTTCTTGATTGTGACTTTATTCAACTAGCGGTAGTCGATGGATTTTCGGAGAGAGCCATCTTTCTTACACACGAACAAAACTCAAGCGTTCCATGGAGAAACATTGGGCCTTATGAAACCTTTATCTAAGAGCTCTTTAAGCTGCTCTTTAACTCTTTAAGATTGACTGGAGCCATACGATATGGAGGGCTGAAGACGGGTTGAGTATCAAGAAGAAAATTAATATTGAATTTTATTTCTCTATCGGGAGGTACCCCTGGCAAATCTTTGGGAAAAACCTCAGGAAACTCATTGACAACCCAGACTGGCTGAACAGTTGGAGTTTCAGACTTAGTGTCTTTGACTCGAACTAAATGATAAATTCACCCTTTAGATATCAACTTTCTAGCCTTAAGATAGGATATGAAATGACTCTTTGGAGATTCGGAACTACCATCCTACTCAAAACCTACCTCATCAGGAAACTTAAGCTTCACCACATGAATGCGACAATCTATTGATGCATAGTATGAATGAATCCAATCCATGCCTAGAATAATATCAAAATCTACCATTTCTAGATTTATTAGGTCTGCTAGTATAATCTTATGCAGGACAGTGATAGGATACTTATTATAGACTCGTCCAGCAACAACTAACTGACCTAATAGGGTGGAAAATTGGAAGGGCTCGGTGCACTTTTTGGGATCTATCCCAAAATTTGCCGCAATCAAATGAGTCATATAAGAGAGATGTAATCCTTGGTCTAAAAATACATAAACCTCAAACTAGAAGGCATAAAGTATACCAGTAACAACATTTGGTGAACTCTCCTTCTCCTTTCGAGATGGTAAAGCATAGAACTGATTCTGGTGCTGGCTGCCACCGGTACTAGATAATGCACTCTTAAGAGGGACCAGGAGACCTGGAGGAGTTGGTACGATAGTAGCCTGAGTCTGGGGATGAACATCCCTACTTCCTTTCTTAGCATACAATTACTCTTTGATTCCATGACCCAACTTTCCATATCCATAACAACCCCTCATTCCCACTAAAAACTAGGCAAGATAGTTTCTACAACACTTTGCACATACTGGATAACTGGGTCTTCCACCCATACTACTCTGAGACCAAGAAATAAAAGTCCTGCCCTATTCTTCTGCTTGGTTCTGGGTGTAGGGTACTGGATAAAGATAGAACTATCATAAATGAGTGACCCTAAAACTATAAATGCCACCTTCTCTCCCAAACCTTAGTTGACCAACTCAAACTGTCCAGTTCTAGCTTTCTTATTTCCTCTTTATCTCTCCTTCCACTTTATTACCTTGATCTGTTTAGCATGAGTCATCATCCTAGAAAGATCCATGTCCTCAATAAGAATGGTAGTCCTACACTCCTTGACTACCAAACCAGATACTCCAGTAACAAACTTACTCATAATAGATCTAGGTCAGCTATCAACTCAGGAGCATACTTAGACAACTAGTTAAACTTAAAGAAGTACTACTTCACTGTTATCGAGCCATGCCTCAGGTTCATCTATCCACCAATATTATCTTGTCTCATCTCATGCAGCAAGAACCTATCCAGAAACCCATCTTATATACCTGCTAACTCATAGTAGCTCCATTCTCACCTCTACCATCCTTCTACATAACAACCCAATCATAAGAAAGATTCTTCAACCTACAGGATGCCAATTCCACACTTTCCTCCTTAGTAATATGCATAACATGGGTTATCTTTCTCACCTCTAAGTTATGGGTCCTAACCAACTTTGTACCTAAAGAACTCAGGTAGATTCCTTCTCATAAAGTCATGAATTCTAGCTGTAGCTAGATCACTATTCTGCTGAAATGGTATTGTAGCTTGATGGTTTCCCTGATCATTAGCAATCAATGCCTGGCCCAACTCCTAAACGGAAGCCCTAAATTCAGCATAAGACACATTTTCATTCAGAGGGTTGGCTTACACTGGTGGTTGGTCACCAATTCTACATGCATTAGCTCAATGAGGAGGCATATTCTGGCATGTGAAAGCATGAGTTAAAGTAGATAGAGACAACTATAATCACTATAGTTCATGAAAAAAAGGTGATTTCCTAACTCATTCCGTAGCCTCTTGCTCATAAATGTGGCACACTTTATACCTATGATCAAAACTCTCCGTTACACGGCTTGTCTGACTCCATAGGACTCTTTAAACCTTAGGCTCTGGTACAAAGTTTGTAATTCCCCAAAATATACCTTGGATGTCACACGATACTCAGGACTACAAGTAGTCCCAATCTAACCCTTTTAATTCTACTAACAACCTTGGAACATATAACAGTAATAAGTTGTCATGCAAAATCTTAAAAAAATAAATATATGTCTTAATTGAAATTGAATTACTATCTTACTAAAAGTCTTAAAATTGAAAACAAACTCTGTTAAAATTTGAAAATGGAAATCAGTGAGACAAACCTCTACTTCTAACTACAGAGCCACTAGGATAAGCCCCAGCTGACCCAACTCAAACTTAAATCAAATAACTAAAGGACTTTAATAATAAAAAATCTGATAGAACGGGTACTCGAACTATAAGGACTCACCAAAAGCTGGGACGTAGGTGGAGATGCTTTAAATCAATCACACTGCAGAAACTGAGCACCAGGACCAACATTGTTAGTCAATGTTGCACATAGACATATATGCCTCTGGAATGTACTAAGCATATAGGGGTTAATGTTTAAGTAAAATAGTAACTCAATAGTCATATAAAAATTTAAATAAAATATGCCCAGCATAAATAACTCACCTTGAGCTTGAATAAAATTGAAAGCTGAAAGATCATAAAATATGAATAGTAAAGATAACTGAATAAACTTTGTGAGTCACACACTTAGTTTCTAAAAGCTATATTTTTACTCTTTCTATTTGGGAGTTTCTTATAATCGACATACATAATGTGAGGTATTGTGGAGTCCAACATCTATTATCCACTTTGAGATAGTTGTTCTACCCTTGCCATCGAATAGAACCTAGCTAGAGTGATCACTATACTAAACCAACTTATGGGCGTTAAAACCTATGGTGACATGTAGTTCTGGGGCATCAGACCTTGGAATCATGCCCAACTCAGTGCTAAATAATACTCCCATATTACTTATATGCTCTCTCTTTAGGAAATCCACCTTAAATTAGCAAAAGGGTTTATAAGGAAAACTAGTTATGTTTCTCTTTACTTTAAACTGTAATCAAATGAATAAATGTGGATTCCATATTTTAGCTTGGATAAGAAAATTCATTTTTCTTTAAATCTTGGAATAAAACCATCAAAGAAACTCAAGACCATAGTCTTCTTGAAACCTTAAACTCATTCTTGTTATGTAGTTAACAAATAAAACTTAAGAGCGTGATCTTCTTGAAATCTCAATATTTAAACTTAGGGCTTAAAATTCATGCTTTAAACTCATGGTAATTCATAACAAAACTTCATGCTCAATATAATTCTTAAAATACTTCAACAATAACAAGTCAAGATAGTCAAATCTCATTCATAATAGAAATCTCAGAAGTTTATACATAAATATAAGCACTCCTTGATAACTTAAAGCATTCAATTTCATAATAATCACATTCTTCAAGAATATGTAACCGTTGATATAAAACTTACTTCAAATCAAAGAAATAAAACCTTGAAATTATGTAATTTAGGCACAAGGGTGAAAGAAAGTCCTTGTTCATAACCCCACATAACTTATTAGGCTAAATTTGATTTAGAAACTTGACTTTGAACCCTTAAAGATATTCTTGAAGGCTTCTTCTTGAAGTTCTAGAATTCGGAAACGTGGATTCTTAATTGTATTGAAGAGGATGTAATGGAGTTTTGGATTTCTTGGAATTAGGGTAGGGTTTCTTCGAGAGAAATTTGATGAAAAGTGAGTGTAAAATGCTTAAACCGACATCTAGTCTTCTCTTTTTATGACTTGGGTCAGGGTAAATGATTTAATTTCTGCTCTGGAGATTAAAGTCACAACTGGAATGCCATTTAGGGTCTTGGCACGACGCGATGACATGCTCATCGCTATAACTGGCATGATGTGGTGGAATCACATTGAGCTGCTGGAATCAAAATCCAAACATAACCCAAACCTTATCCAAAAATTTTGAAACTTCCCCGAGACATGCTCCTTACACCCCTAAACATGAATCAATTAAGAAACTATTGTCTCGGAGCCCAAAAGGTCAACTTAAAAATCCTTGAATTTAAGTAGTCAAATTAAGCCTAAGTCTTCAACACTAAGCTAAATTTGTAAGCTTTAAGCCCCTTATTCAAGCACTAGGAGCTGAACTAAATTGAGTCTAATACAGGGTATTACAACATATCAAGACTTGCAAGTCACATAAGCCATTTTTAAAATTTTTTTTAAAGTAAATTAACAGTCAAATAAATATGTGTCCCAAGATCAATAAAAGAGTTTAGACAAATAAGTTTATCATTAAAAAATTCTATAATGTTCTAAGGTGCGATCATCTCTATCAAGTCTTCAAATAATAACAGTAAAAACAAGAGAAACTTGACTGAGAAATAGCCTCCATAATCACTTACATAAAAAATAAATTATTCGATAACGGAAAACATTCAAAAATCCAAAATTTTCGTTACTTGTAAAATAATCCACATCTTTACATACTTGTAAAATAATCCACATTTTTACATAAATCTATGGTTCTTTTTCAGGACCCGAGCTAGGGTCTGGCTATAATAGTATCTTAAGTCCAACAAGGACTGGAGACTACCCCCTTTTTGCCTAGTCAAACAAAATGTAATTTATGTATAGAAGTAGAATTATAATCATAAACAAGATAGATAAGTATGACACAAAATAATTCTATGAATAAAACAACCAATCCTAAGTCCATAGTAATCCACAAGGCTTCAACAAAACCAACATCAATATAGCTCAAGATATACCCTCGATGATAGCCTAGAAGAAGCCAAATGATATTCTATGACACAAAAGAAACATGACTTTAAAATGATAACCCTTACAGATCATGGAAGCTCTCCACTTTAAATCTAACAAATGACAACCCAAAAATCTGTCACTATGTAAGAAAATAGAAGTGCCTTCAAACCCTGTATCGCATAGGGATATAGTATTCGGAGAAGGATAGTGTGATGAGCACTAGCATGTAACTCGAGGAAGGGATAAACTAATGCCATGATCAAATTAGTTCAAAATTATTCAAAAATAGTGTACAGAATCGTATACATATATATAGATGACATGTTGGGATTAGTATCAAGGTTTAGCATGAACTTTAAAATATTTTCCTGAACTGTTAGCTTAACCGTCATAGTAGTACGCACAGACTGTATTGGCCCAAGTGTGTGTAGCTGCACGATCCAAAGAAAAATCATAATATATATGCATGGAGGATTCAAACCTCCCAATCATATGATAAGGTGACTTCATCTCCTAATCATGTAATAAATGAGACTCGAACAACCCAATCATGTAATAATATATTTTTGTAATGCACCAAGTCTACACCCTAGACATCACACAGAGGATCACAAGCTAATCCATGACTGGTACCTGCTATGAGCACTAAATAATAATACTTAAAATCATATGTAGAAGTATAACTAAAAATGCCATAAGGTTCTCAAAATACTTAAAACAAATACTGAATACTGATAATAATACCTAAAAACTAAATATTTATCTGAACTAGTCTGGTCTGAAAGCCTCTAACTGTCTAACGATGGAGTTGATGGTACAAGTCCCCAACTAACTCTGACAACTGAACATACTGAACTAATGGAATACTAAAATAATAACTCTGTCCTCAAAATATAAGGACTCACCGCTATAACTACTGGTAATAACCTGAGTTGCTAAGTACGGTCAGGAGCCCATGCGTCTGAACCTATGATATGAGACATCATTGTGCAAAAGAAAGAGTATACATTAGTACTTTGAATGTACTGGTATGATAAGTAGGGTAGGCTGATATACATGGGTTCATATGCATAAGATGATAATTGACTAAATGAACATCTTAAAATAACTAAATAAGAGTACATGTAACACTGTAACTACTAATCATGTCGACTATGAAATACTGTGCATATAATATCTGTCTAAATTAGACTGAGATTAAAGTACAGAGTTCTGGTAACTGAATGCAGATAACTAAGGTTTAGACTTATACTAAAGTACTAAATTCTAATGGATAAGTAACTAATAACTAATAGCCATGGTTCTGTAGAACTATCTGAGTTCATTACTGAATTCTAAGACTAAATACTGATTACTGAGTACCAAATACTGAAACTATAATTGTGGAGGTGCTCATCAAACTGACATACCCCATTTATAAATTAAGTTGAGGTCTAACCTGTGACCCTAGTTTGAAGGGTGTTTAGTCCTTTGCCAAGGGATACTAACAATGCTGGGTCAACCCTAATCTGCCAGGAAGACTCGTGGATTATATATATGAATATGTCAACCTTAGTCTGGAAGGAGGACGTCTTGCCCTGCACTGGTTATATATTTCTATAACGCAGGGACTACCTCTAAGGGTCAAACCCTCTGTTGCTAGGAATTCCCCCATTCCTAGGTTTGCTCCGTGCTAAATGCTATACCCAACTGAATAGACACTGATCACTAGATTGTACTAAGCTTTACTGAACTAACACTGATCGTGTTAGCTGACTGGACTAGACTGAGTTCCCTGAGTTCTATTACTGACTGTGTACTACTGTTCTTGATCTTTACTGGGTCTATTTTATTTCTACTACGACTAAGTAAACAGCTAGATTTTGGGTAATAAATAGCCCCAGGACTCGATAGTATAATTGGTAAAACATAGTCAATCATAAAAACGTAGCGATAGTCAATTATTCACAATTCGTTCACTAAGGTAATTTGTTAAACACTTGGAAGTCATGAACTTGTACATGAATGAGAGCACATGATAACATGTCATGAATACACTATTTATGTCATATGGACATTCTATTAAACACATAGGGAGGATAATTAATGCACATGACAATTAAAAAAACATAAACATCAAGACCACACTTTAAACTTGCAATTTCAAGGATTTTGACATGGGAATTAAATCAATCAACATACATGCTATCTTCTGTTCATGAAATATATAATTTAAATCAAGAATTGAAACCTATACAACTACACAAAAATGAATACAACCTAAATTGCACATGTATCTCATGAATCATTAAACTTATACTTTTAAAAAGGGTTTTTGAACTCCAAGGCTGGAAGGAAAACCAAGGATGAACACCTAACTTACCTTGATTATTAATTTTATAAAGATTGGGGTGAGTTATTAAGACTTGATTCTTGAGCTTGATGAAACTAAGGCTTGCTCTTGAGAGGACTTTGAGAATAATTAGTGTATTTAGACATTTAGGATATTTAATTTCATGTTATGGCTGATTAATGTAAGGGAAAATAACCCATTTCCCCCAAAAACCTGGATAAAATTTTTTCGACAGGGTCCGTATCGCATTGCGACCCCTGCTTAGGTGAAGAAACTCTTGCAACGTGACCCCTACTGGGGTAAAGCTTCCCTCGCGGCGTCACCCTGAGCCTGGGTCAACTGAACCTCGGGTGTGGCCCTATCACGACCCCTTGCAATTTTGGACATCCAAACTCACCCTCACGCTAGTCCAAAAAATCCAAATCTCGCTTGAGATGACCTAAATGTGACCCTGATCATGAATCAACTTGAAAATCGACATACTAAGGTCGGAAAGGTCAAAAATAAGATCCTCCAATTTTGAAGGCTAAAAATGATTCTAAGTCTTGACACTTGGCTGGAATTTTCTAAGTCTGGGAACTCTTTTGGCATGCTATATAGGACTAAAATGACTAGGATTTTGTGGGGTCTTAAACTTTTAAGCCCAATTAAAAAAACTAGCACATAACCTATTCAATCATTTAAAGAGTCATTCATTAAAGTTTTATCAAGTGGTATCATCATATCGATTATAGCTTGCAAGTGTATGTCATTTAGCCAAATCCAACCATCTGCCAAAGTTACTCTAACCCAATCAGCCAATGGGACTTCAAAGTTCCAAGTAGGAACTAAACTGTTTAGCTAAGGGTACTCTAACCCAGTCAGCCAATAGGAATCCAAACTCCCAAGTAGGAATCAAATCATTTTGCCAATAAAACTCTAATATAGTTAGCCAATAGGACTCCAAAATTTTCAATTTAAAACCAACCTATATTCCATTAAACTTTTATGCAATGCAAGATTTCAAAATAGTCCAATGTATATGTATACACACACACACACACACTTATAATCAAAGCTAATTTCACAAGATTGGGTTGAGGTTAAAGCCAATTCCAAACCATTAAACCGTCAATTTAGGGGATCCCATGTTCCCCATTCCAACTACTACACCCTTGAATTTAATTAGTTTAAAATCATAAAAATAAAGCATAAACAATCAATTCAAAACCGTGGGTATTCAATTCATGTAATAACCATTCCAAAAACCTCGACCCACATTCAAAATACAATAACTAAACCATATAGATAAGAAATTAAATACATGTTTTTAATAAAATAAGTTTTTTGAAAGAGTAACATTCCTTTTGACGGAAGTAATTTGAATAAAAGCTTGAACCCATAACTTTGAAGCTTGAACCTTAGCTTGGAATTGATACAAACACTTGAATTTGTTTCCCATGCTCTTAATGATAAAATTAAGGAGAAAACATTGTGAATAAACTTGAATTTCTAGCCTTTAAAGTTGAATTTTTTTGACTAAAACCGTTATTTGATGTTCTTGAGGATTAGGGAGAAGAGGGATTCTGTATTCAGTTTGTTTTGGGGTTATGGGATGATGAATTCATGTTGCTATTAGTTATAGGATAGTTTAGGATGTAAATAATCAATTTAACCTCAAAAAACTGAAGAGATATGTGGGCTTTACCATTTCTAAAAATAGGTTCATTCGAGGGCAAAATCGTAGAGCACAAGGTCCATGCAATATCGAAAGTGCAGACCCTCACTAGTTTCTCACAAAAATGATCATAACTTTTTGCTCGGTTATTTAATTAAGGCAAAATTGGATATGTTGTAAATAGGACTTAATCATATTTAAATTGGTATATATTAAGCCCTAAAATTAAATATATTACGAAAGTTACAGACATTTAACATTGACCCTTGTAGTATCGAATACCAAAATTTGATCTAATCAAAGGTTCTTAACTCAATTTTCCTCGAAGTATTCTTTATGAACATTCTTCACCTCAAAATCACTTTACATACTAGGTAAATAATCATGACACTTATATTTACATATGAATCATTGAATTTGAGTTTATACACGTAGGAATAATAATTCAAATTCTTGCTCAACAATAAGGGGTGTTATATTATCTCCACCTTGAAATCAGTCATCCTCGAATGATGAATAGGAATATATTGAAGCCTTAAGTGTAATGACCTGAAAATTTGATAAAATATGTTAAATATCTTTAAGTGGATATAGGACGTCTTAAAGAAACTTTTCTCACTTTATTCCTTATCGTGTGATGTTTTTTCATACCTTATGTTCTGAGTTGTGTTTCGCTATTTTTGTGTAGATATTATTCCTTATACGTCCTGTCAGTTGAGAGATGCTACTAGAGTTTAGAGGAGGTTGCTTATGAGTTTTAGGCCTCATGATTCTCCCAAGATAACTTGGGATCAGTTCACTGAGGCTTTTAACTTGGGATCAGTTTATTGAGGGTTTCCTAGAGAGATTCATGACTTTTAGTTTGAGAGATCGTATGCAGGATGAGTTTGATCATTTAGAGTAGATCTTTATGACAGTTGCATAGTATGAGGAAAGTTTTCATGCCCTATCAAGATATTTCTATGATATCATTTCCATCGAGTCTGAGAATATTCAAAAATTTGTAAAAGGTTTAGAGGTCACCCTTCAGTTGGCTATATTTCAGATATTATTCTTGGGGATTCTTTATAGAGTATAGTGGATTATTCTAAGAGGACAGAGGGTATTCTTAGAGGATCTTAGGGAGGAACCAAGAAGGTGTGCTATTTTGGTGAGTTCAGGAGTCAGACCTCTCAAGGAAGAGAATTTAGAGGTTCTAATAGATACCATGGTAGGCCAGTGCAAGCATCTTTATAGAGTTCAGGTGGTGCATCTTCTTGCTCAATAGTTTAGGGTGGCCTTTTTAGCCTAGTTGTACCTTCTTATATTGAGATTGTTCATAGAGTTATCTACATGTGTAATGAGATTTTCATGTCGCCAAGGACTATTTTCTATGAGTAGTTTGGGCTACTCCTATTATAGTTGTATGGGTTAGGGATACTACTAGAGGTGAAAGAGGTAGAGGTCGTGGAGCTCGTGGGGGTGGTCATGGGGCTGTTTAGCCAGTTGGTGGACATGGTCAGTGTTATTCTATACCCTCTAAGACATAGGTGGAGGCGTTTGATGTTGTGATTACAAGTATCATCCTCATTTGTTTTGGATCTTCATATGTGTTATTTGATACCCGATCAACTTTCTTCTATGTGTTTGTGTATTTTGCTTCAAGTTTTGATTGTGTTAGTGAGCCTCTTGCTATACCTATTGGTGTATATACCCCAGTAGGTGATGTTTTAGTTGTGGATCAAGTAACCGATCTTATGCTATGACTTTTGTTGACCTTAAGACTTTCGTGACTTGCTTGTGTTAGAAATGGTCGATTTTGATATTTTTTTTAGTATGGATTCATTTGCTCCTTATCATGCTATCTTGGATTTTTTATGAAGATTGTGACTTTAGCTTTGCTGGGTATGCCAAAAATAGCCTGGAAGGGTACACTTCATTTGGGTCCTAAGAGGATTATATCTTATGTTCAATCTTGTAAATTGATAGAGAGGGGATGTTTATCTTACTTGGCTTAAATTCATGACACTAGTGTTGTTTTGCCTTCTTTCTTGGATTCTGTCTATGTTGTTCGTGAATTTATAGATGTGTTTTCTATGAATTTTCCCGATATGACTCTAGATCAAGATATTAATTTTTCCATTTATGTTGAGCCAGACACCAAGCCCATTCCATTCCTCCTTATAGGATGGCCCCAACTGTGTTGAAGGAATTGATGGATCAGTTGCAGTACCTATTGGATAAAAGGGTTTATCTGACCTAGTATATCGCCTTGTAGAGTGCCTATCTTATTTGTGAGAAACAATGATCGGTTTATACATTTGTGTATTGATTATCGGTAGCTGAACAAGGTGATAGTTAAGAATAAGTATCATCTTCCTTGCATTGATGATTTAATTTATCAACTTAAGGGTTATGCAATGTTTTTGAAGATTGATTTGAGGTTCGACTATCACCAATTGAGGATTAGAGCTTTAGATGTTTCGAAGATAACTTTTTGAAATTGATATGGTCATTGTGAGTTCTTAGTCATGTCATTTGGGTGGACCAATTCCTCTACTACATTCATGGAGTTGATGAACCAGTTTTTTTATCGTATCTTGACTCCTTTGTTATTGTATTTATAGATAATATCTTGGTGTATTCTAAGAGTGGGGCTAAGCATGAAGAGATTTTGCGGATTATGCTTCAAAGATTAAGAGAATGAGAAGTTGTATATAAGGTATACAGGTGTGAGATTTAATTGGAGTCTATTTCTTTATTAGGTCATGTGGTGACAAAGAAAGGTATCATAGTTAATCCAACCAAGCTTGCAGAAGTTTGTGATTGGGATAGACCTACTTTGCCCACTGAGATTTAGAGTTTTGTTGTTTTGGCAGGTTATTAATGGTGTTTTGTTGAGGATTTCTCTTCTATTGTAGCTTTTTTGAATAAGTTGACTCAGAGAAAGACTTCTTTCCAGTGGTCTGATGTTTGTGAAGCAAGCTTTCAAAACCTTAAGGATTTGTTGATTTCAACTCTTATCTTGACTTTGCCCATGGAGGGCATAGGTTTTGCCATATTTTGTGATGCTTCAGATATTGGGTTAGGTGTTGTGTTGAGGCAGGAGGGCAAGGTGATTGTTTATGTGTTTGTTAGTTGAAACCTCGTGAGAGGAATAATCCTACCCATAATTTAGGGTTGCACGTAGTTGTATTTTCCTTGAAGTTGTGGAGCCACTACTTATATGGAGTCTATTGTAAGATACTTTCATATCATCATAACCTTCAATGCTTCTTTACCCAGTGAGATCTGAATATGATACAACTTCATTGGCTTGAGTTGCTTAAGTATTAAGACTTGACTATTCTCTACCATCCTGTCAAAGCTAATATAGTTGTGGATGCCTTGAGATGAGAGTCGACTAGCATGGGTAGCTTGACACATCTTTTGACTCAGTAGAGGCCTTTAGCCTTAGAGGTTTAGTTTATATCTAACTAGATGGTTAGGCTTGATATTTGGACATTTGGGCATATTTTGGCTTTTGTAGAGGCTAGATTTTCTTTGATGGAGCAAATTTGAGCTTATCAGTTTAATGATATTGGATTGAGGTTGATTCGATATATGGTGTTTAGCGGGGATGCTAAGGAAGCCTCATTTGATTCTGATAGAGATTCGAGGATTGGGGGCCGAGTTTGTGTGCTGTGAGTGGGTGATTGATTGGATTAGGTTGATCTTGGAGGAGGCCTATTGTTCTAGATATTCCATCCATCTAGGTGTGACTAAGGTTTATCGTGATTTGAGACAATACTACTGGCGTGATGGTATGAGGAGAGATATAGCGGATTTTTTCCTTGTTTCCTATGTTGTCAGCAGATGAAGGCCTAGCATATGAGACCTGGTGGGTTTCTTCAGAAGTTTCCCATTCTCGAGTTGAAGTGGGAACAGATTACCATGGACTTTATGACTAGTTTGCCTCATATATATCATGGTTCTAATAGTGTTTGGGTTATCGCGGATCGATTCACCAAGTCAGCTTGTTTTATTCGAGTTTAGGTCTCATTTAGTGTTGAGAGGTTGGCTCATATCTACATTCATGAGATTGTGCATCTTCGTTGTGTGTCGGTGTTCATTATTTCAGATTGAGGTCTTGTATTTATATCTCACATTGAGAAGACTTCTCATGATAAGTTTGGTACTTAGGTGGATCTCAGTACAACATTTCACCCCTAGACTGACAGCCAATCAAAGCGGACTATCCAGGTTTAAGAGAATATGCTTCGCGCCTGCATGATGGCTTTTAGTGGTCAGTGGAAGTAGCATTTGGGTTTAGCAAAGTTGCATATAATAATAGCTACCATTACAGTATTTATATAGATCCTTTTGAGGAATTGTATGGTAGGTGTTGTCCCTCGCCAGTGGGTTGGTATGATGTTCCAAAGATGAGACCTTGAGGTACAAACTTGCTTCGTGAGTCTTTGGATAAAGTTCGGGTCATTCAGGATAGACTTAGAGCAGCTCAGAGTAGGCAGAAGTGTTATGCTGATTGTAGGCTTCGTTCCTTGAGATTTGGTGTTAGTTATTGTTTTTTCCTTAAAGTTTCACGATGAAGAGTATGATAAGATTTGGGAAGAGGGGCAAGCCAAGCCCTAGGTATATTGGCTGATTTGATATTCTTTGGACTGTTGGTGATGTGGCTTATTAGTTGGCTTTTCCCCCTGATCTATCAGCTGTTTATCCTATTTTTCATGTTTTTATACTTCGCTGCCAACTAATAGGAAGTACAAGCAACTCGATGAGACTCAAGGGATCTATGATTTTGTAACTTATACTGGAAATCAGTCAGAAAACTCATATGCATCCTCACCAATAGTTCCACTAAACTTGGGCAGTCCCAGGCAAATAAACCTCTCAAATCTCTTTTAATTATAAAAAACCATAATTGTACCTATAGAAACTATAGGAAATAATATGTCTAACAGATAATGAATGCACACGCGGGGGTACCACAGATGATGGATGCACCCCAAAAATAGGAACATAACAAGCAGACGTCAATAATAGAGGTGGAATATCACTCAAAGTATAAGGAATACCATATACACAAAATGGAACACCCTCTAAATGACTCAAGAGATGAACCAAGAATCAGAAGCATTGAAGTATCAACTGAACTAGGTGGATCGCTAGTTGGCTCTACATCCCTTGTCTAATAACCATCTCTAGTATACTTAACCACAAGCTTGGGATAGTTCTCTCTAGTATATCCTATGATCACGGAAGCTCCCCTTGCCCAACCACTACCTCTTAGCTGTCCATGAGCCCTACCTCTCCCTCTACTTTGACCTCAATACTCTGATTCTGACTCAATATTCCTTACCTCTCGAGATCTATTCCTCACTATATGTGATGAAAAGAGAGAAACACACCTTATAACATTAGGTACAAAAAAACTATATGACTAGGAATAAAATAGAAAAATTTTCCTAAAGATATATTAGAGCCCCTCAAAGATATGTACAAACATACTACATACCAATTTGTGAGACGCTACTATTTATCCCGCTCTTACACTTATGAAAATGATGAACCTGATCATTCTAATACAAATTTGTCATGACTCATAAATGAGTCATGATGACTCTTATCGCGACTCAACCTTTATAAGTAAGAAAATCACAAAAATTGATAAAGGAATATCAAAATAACAACATTAAAATTTGAAAACCACAATGTTGTAACCCAAGGTGGGACTTTTAGAGAAACATCAGACCCATACAAAGATAAAAATAGCAGAAACTTAAAAGAAATACCATAAATCCCCAAAAACCTTGCGTCATAATGTAAGGGCGTCTAATACAATATCAAAAATTAAAAATGAACAATCTCTCCCTGAACACTAAAGTGAATTAGTACCTAGAGATCTAGATCTCTTCACACAAAATCTATGGCCTCATGAAGTTCTTGTAGTATGATCTACACCGAAAGGGAATAATGGGGTGCATATGGTGCACTTGTATTCAAGCAAAGCAAAAAAATAAGATAGCTAAAATTAATAGTATGAGCACTTTACTTGTAAGGAGAAAAATCCGACTTGGTAGCTCACATTATCTCCACTAACAGTTCTAATATATAGATAGATATATAAAAGTACATATATACTAAGCAAGTCAAGTAAACTAGGGAAAATCAAGCAATATGTGTATACAACATAATGCAATGCAATATGGATAAGATAAATGATGAATGCTATAAAATGACTTTCTATATAAACCCACCGAGCTCACAACTACCACGTAAGACCCATAGGGAGTTTGCAATTCATATATTATATCTTATAACTTAATCTAAACATCATCACATTTCTCCAGCTTGTGTTCACAAAGAGGGTTTCAAATTAGAATATCAAATCCAAACAACATGAAAGTATAAATAAGCCCATAAATAAACTCAATATCTCCACAATTCATGATTATCAACTCAATATTTGTCACTGTAAGTATAAATTTGCATGTAAGACATTATTTATATCATTTTAACCCTTAAATCGAGTATAACTATCATGATAAAGGTAGCTCATGCTAAAATAAGGCTAATATTTTAAAATTACCCTCAGACATAGGCATTATATGCTTGATGAAGTCTTATAGATACACAGATAAGTCTAATGATGTCAAATAAGTCCCTCCCATATGTAACACAAAATATCAGATACCAAAAGTCAACAACAACAGGATATAAGCCCCCACATGGGCACATAATGGTGAAATTATCTCGAAACATAGACCTCATAGTTATATTTTTTTCCTAACATATACCATGGTTTACTTAAATATTAACTACTCAGCTCAATCTAAAGGAAGTTAAAATCATAACATACCTTAAAATGATGAAAACAAAGTCTAAAGTTCTTTAATTAAGAGCCTTACCCTTATGAACTACGTTAAAATCAGCTAAGACATTCAAATATAGCATTTACACATAAAAAGAAAGCCAATGATACCCATATTGCCCACATATTAAGGACGAGTCCAAGAAGAGCATGAAAAATGAATTCGAAAACAAATAGGGTAAAACTAGAAATTTTCTTTCAAAACACATTCCCCAAGTTATTAGTAGTCTATAGGTGAAAACCCACTAAAAAGGGTTAAAAGGAGGTTCAAATCAAAGGAAAACCCTATTTAAGCTTTATCAATGAAGCCTCAAATTTTCATTTTAAAATCATGATTTTAAAGGTGTATTCAAAGATATAATCAATGAAAGATAATAGAAATAAATAGAAGGAAAATATGAAAATGGATTTATATATCAACCTAGCTTTGGATGATTAAGCAATCAAATGACCGCTTAAGTGACAATCTCTTAAGAAATGGGTGACCGCTAAAGTGGTCTAGGCTATGAGGCTATGCCGCTAAAGCTGTCCCCTTTCGCTAAAGCAGCATACGTTAAAGCTGTCAAGTGCATGCTTTAAAAGTAGGAGATAGGTCTAGCTAGCCACTAAGGTAGTGCTTTCCCAATTAAGCGGCCATCGCTAAAGGGGTTGCACTAGCTTTTAGCTACACCAATAACTTTGGTAAGTTGTAAAGTTATTGATTGACCCCTTGATAGTCAATCAGAATCTTGTAAACGTAAATGAACTATGCTACTAGGATATTATTGACATTTTAAACTAAATGGGGATGTTGGATTTTCAAAAAAAAATTGTTTTCACTTAATTGGCCCTCGGGATCCTTTTCACTATTTTTCAAATGATGGGTCGAAATGAGATTATAAAGGTTCCAGACCCAAACCAATCATTCTACTAACCTAAATTCGACCATCTAAATCTACTAGCACAATCAACTTTGTCATCCAACACTTAGAACAACAAATGTTGATCAAAGTCAACTTTGAGGCATTTCAAGCCTCTAAATTACAAACTAACACAATTTATTCCCGATCACATCGAAAATCGTGCAATCATCCACAAATTCTAGAATCAACATATAGTGACTATGAAGAAGGGTAAAATGATCATATCATATAAAAATAAAAATTCATAAATTCAAGCCATTACCTATGTGTAGAAGTAGTTAAAAAATTAAGATTTTACCTTGAATGACACCATAAATATTTCAAATCCATACCTATAAATCAAAATGCGATTGATGCTAAAAAAAAATAAAATTATTTCTTTTTCTAATATATGATTTATTGTAAATCTATATTATACGTGGTAAGTGTTGAAGAAACTTCAGTTTTAACCCCCAAAATCTAATTAAAGCAACAAGAAAGGAAAACATTAGATTTGTGTAGAATAAGAGAAAAAAATTAAGATTTTACCTTGAATGACAACATAAAATTTTTACTATTTTAATACATTTTAATTTTCATACAAAATAGATATGGAGTGTATAAAAATAAACTTGATGTATTGAGATCGAATATTTCATTAAAAATAAAAAATGGGTTAGTAGATATATTGAACATTGATACTCATACATTGACTTCAAATCAATAATTTTCTAGTGACAAGTAAAAAGTTTAAACCCATATCTTAAGAAGCTCTATGAAGTTTTAACTCAAATAATCTCTTGAGATTAAGATCAACATGTTTTTTTCTTGATTAAATATAGTAACAGTATTTAATATTTAATGTATTTAATAAACTGTATTTTTCTTTACGTAATGTGTTACTATCATGACCCAATTTCTTGATTCTTTTTCTTCATTAAATATAGTTATAATATTTTAATATTTAATATATTTAGTAAACTGCATTTTTCTTTACGTAATGTGTTACTGTCACGATCCAAATTCTTGAGTCATGATGACACCTACTTTAATGCACTAGTAGGTAAGCCAAATCATATCCAAAACGACAAGTAACGACCTAACCGGCAAAGGGTAAGAAATAGAGGTCCAAATGATAAATCACAAGAATACATATCTACATCTACAATATATTAGAAGTGTGAAGACCCTTAAAAAGGTGACTTGATCTTTTTTCCCTTCATTAATATACTCCACAATAGACAAAATCGTCTTTTTGCTATTTAATATATGGTTAGAGGAAAATATATTTTAAAAATTATAAAATTCTAAATATATGGCACAATAAAAATATATGATAAAAAGGTATGAGGAAAATCAATAACTAAGGAGTTCCAAAATATAACGTAAATGAAAAATATATTTTACTAAAATTACTTCCCAAATTTTTCTCCTAGTCTATTTAATTAAGAAAATATTCAACTTATCAATCAACAAGTATGTAGACACTTTTTTCTATAAATAGTTAAAACCTTTTATTAATAAAAAGTTTAAAAACCTATTCTTGCTAAAAGTATAAATTTGCATAGAACCCTATAATGCGAAATAGTTTGATTCTTACATGATTAACAACACTTAAATAATCTTTTGCTACTATATAAAGAGTTATACAAAGAGTTAAGAAGCCTAAAAGTCATATACATGAGTCATATAAAGAGTTATGAAACCAACAAGTCACATATATTTTGATCACAAAGTGCAAGCCTACACGTTATAATATTTTACTACATACTAAACATCGATACATTGTTTGAGATTTTTGTTATCTTAAAATGGGTTTGTCATATTTATGATTAAAGAGTAAAAATTTCTTGATATATTATGATTGAAGAGTCTTTTATTATTATTTGAGGTACATTTTCTAAAAAATTTGTATGTTCTTGAAGTTTATAATCTTGATAACATCGATCAATGATGAAAGAGATAAATTTGCTTGTAATTTGAGGTAATTTTTCTAAGATTTAATATGTTCTTGAAGTTTACAATAAATAAATTGTTATGTATTTTAATATACAATTGCTAATTGAGAAGTTTTTTTGTGAAATCCTGACATATCTTATTATTAAAGAAAAAATTTGTTTGTGATTTGAGGTAACTTTTCTAAAAATTTTAGTATGTTCTTGAAGTTTACAATAATATATTATCATGCATTATTGATAGACAATTGTTAATTGTCAAGCTTTTTCTATGAAATATTGATAGTATCTATGATTGACGAGACAAATTTGTTTGTGATTTCAGGCAAGTTTTCTAAAATTTTAGTATTTTTTTTTATCTTTAGAAAATAAACTATCATGTATTTTTGATATATAATTGCTAAGTGAGAATTCTTTTTATTTATAATGACTCATATATATATATATATATATATATATATGTGTGTGTGTGTGTGTGTGTGTGTGTGTGTGTGTATGTATGTATGTCTGTATTAATAAGTTGAGGTTGACTTATTGAAAATTTTGATATGATTCTTTGTGTTGTTACATTCCGTCACAAGAAATGGATAGTCATTTTAATTCAAAATGAATTTTCTTTTAAAATATATCTATATGCAATTGTGTCAACTATAAATAAACTATGAGTATATCTCATTATTTTTATAATAAGCTCTAAAGATTGCCTTATTTTTTCTTTTTCTTTTTTTGGTACAAGATACATCAATTAAATAGGCATTATATTTATTCTAACATAAAGTTCTACTTTTTAGTAACCTTACTCTCTCATATATAGTTTTATTGATTGATGAGTGAAGCACGTGAAAAACACATATACTAAACTAGTATATATATATTTAAATGCATGTTGTACCAGAGGCAAAGAGGACAAATGACAAAATAAGTTTTCCCCCAATCTAGTAAGGTTAGTACGAGAGCCACGGACACAAAAAGAGTACTAGACACCGTCAAAATCTACATCAATGTCTCCGAATCAATATATAATAATAAAGGAGAAATATGAAATTGATTGTGTGGTGCTCTCCAAGGCTTAAAAAGTTATTTATCTTTTTTGTGTGTTTTTTTGACATTTTTTCTCATTTAATAGATATAAAAAATACACTTTAAAAATTTTATAAAATATTAAAAATAGTCATATTTAATTTCTTAACATCAATGCTATTAATCTCCACTTCAGTTACAATGTATATGTCTTTTTATAGTCTAGCAATAAAAAATATAGGATTAAATAATAATAAATTAATTCTCACTCCATGTGATGAATATATAAACTGTCCTAATTGAAGATTGGTGTTGTCAATTTTATGGCTTGCACAAGTACACATTTTGCTATCACCCTAATTTTAAAATCTTATTAATTTTCTTGCTACTAAATGCTATTATTTATTTAAATTTCTCCTTATCATTTTGTTTTTTCTACTATTTATTTTATAATTTTTTCTTATCCTTTTGATTTTGTTGATCATAGTTCAAAATACTATACTATTGAATTGTGTTTAATTTTTTTTTCTTTTTTGGAGGGTGGGAGAGGGGGCTTATGTTGTAAGAATTAAGAATATCAATTGTGTATGGTGTATTAAATTATGTTTTCTTTGTGTCTCACTGTTTTTAATTTTTTACGTTTTAACAAGTTAATTAATAGATATGTGTAGTTACGTCATTTGAATTATGGAAATATCATTTGCTTTCTTAGAAAGGTTTAGTTGATCATAATAGTGTATCAAAATAGTGTTATTATTGAGTTATTTTTCTTTCATCTAAAAAAGTTCCATCTACAAATTTAATTTCTCGTGAAAAAAATTAATATTAGATAATTTTATTTTTATCATTTAGATTTATTAGTTTTCTTTATAATTAAACTATATCCAAGAAAAACAAGTACAAAATAAATGTAAACAACTAATTCTCCTTTTCTATTTCTTTGCCCCTCTATTTTCTTTCTAGATTTTTAAATAGTGGATCTGTTAATTAATTTAGCATGTCAAGATCTCCTTTCACTATCTTAATATAATCTCTTATTTAATATCTGTAATTTTTTTCTGTAAAAAATTTATGATGAAGAAAGAAATAAAGTTCAGCAAAATTCAATAAGATGGAATACATGAGATGAAGTTAGAGCAATATAATGATGGAGGTGTCAGAGAACTACATAGGAATTTGAAGAAATAAGGTTGTGTAATTTAAGTTACATCTTTATTAATAAAGAGAAATATATTCAACGTGGATAAGAAAATCAAACTTGACAAAAGAAAAAAGTGGAGAAATAAATGTGAGAAGTGATATGAATAACATATATGGACAGCCAAAATCCTTCCTCCCTTATCAAATTTTGTTCTTTTTTAAGAAAATATTGATTCATTTCTAATAATCAATAAATTTAAAAGTGTAAATGCCTAAAATAATATGCAACCAATTTTATTTAATATGTTTTTGTTTCATCTGCTCATATAAATATTACACTTATATGATATGATTGACTCTCAAAATAAAAATATGCAAGTTATACTTTTTCTCATGTAATTAAGGAGTGATAAACAAAAAGAAATTAAGGCCCGGTTTGGCCATGAAAACATAAATTTTTGGAGTTGAAAATAGAGTTAGAATCGAAATAAGAGTTGGAGTTGTGTTTGGCCATGAATATAAATTGAAATTGTTTTTGAAATTTTGTGAGAGAAGTAGGAGTGAAAAAAGTGAAAACACGTTTTTCTTGTTTTTACTTTTCCAAAATACAATTTGAATTTGTATTATGAATTTTCATGGCCAATAACTGTGATTTTCTCTTTTTTCACTGAAGTGAAATAATTTTTTTAAAAAAAGTGAAAAAAATACTTTTAGAGAATTGGCTACTAAAGAAGATTATAGAAACTAGGAAAATAGCTTAAATCTACAAAAGATCCCTCATGGGATAATAATAAAGATGTAACTTAAATTATACAAACTTATGGAAAATTTCAACCTATCTTTCACACTTATTTCAGATATATTATCATTGCAGTGTTGTTATTATTGAGTGCTCACAGTAGGTACCAGTCATGGGTTAGCTGGTGTTCCTTTGGGGTCGCTAGCACCATGTAGTGTTCAGGGTAAAGACTCGTGGCGTTAAAAACTTTGTATCAGAGCCTAAGGTTCAACAGAGTCCTAGAAAGTATGAAAGCCGCATCAAGTAGAGTCTGTGCATGGATATATAGCGCGCCACACTTATGGACAGGAGGCTATGAGAAGTTTTAGGAATAGGTTCCTTTCTTTCAGAATTCATATCGTGCGAGTGAGCATAAGCTCAAATTAAACTCTCCGCTTAATCCTTTTCTTCCCTCCGTTTATAGAACATGCCTCCAAAGAAGAACAAAAGAAGAATGGGAAATCAACCAACCCCTCATCCCATTCAGGTAGATCCTCTGGACGAGCATGTCTCCCATGCAGAATTCAGGACTGTATTTACCACTCC
Organism: Capsicum annuum; assembly: GCF_002878395.1. Taxonomy (NCBI): domain Eukaryota; kingdom Viridiplantae; phylum Streptophyta; class Magnoliopsida; order Solanales; family Solanaceae; genus Capsicum; species Capsicum annuum. The sequence goes on along the minus strand of NC_061117.1, from coordinate 27,172,372 downwards.
AGACAATTCAGTAGCAGCCCAGGATAAATGCTTAGATGCCATTCTGGCCAACCAATTGGCTAATACTACTATAGCTAGAATTTGGGACTTTGCCCAAATGAACCCTCCATCATTTACGGGGTCTAAGTTAGATGAGGACTCACATGAATTCCTTGGTCAGGTGCAGAAAGTTATAGATATTATGAGGGTGACGTCCAGTGAGAGTGCTGATTTGGATGCATATTAGTTGTAGGATATAGCCCACTCATGGTTCAAGTAGTAGAAGACAGAGAGGACCGCAGATACAGGGCCCATAGAATAGGAGAAATTTGCCACTGCTTTTCTTAATAGGTTATTTCTATTGGAGTTAAGGGAATCTAAAGTTTTGGAGTTTATAAATCTAAAGCAGATCAACATGACAATATAAGAGTATTCTATCAAGTTTACTCAGTTAGCTAGATATGCCCCTCACATGGTAGCAGATAGCAGATCTAAGATAAGTAAGTTTGTTTTGGGTGTATCTAACAGTATTGTCAAGGAGTGTAGTACCGCAATGCTGATTAAGAAGATGGACATATCCAGGCTCACGATCGATGCTTAGCAAATAGAAGAGGCTAAGAATAAAAAGAAGGAAAGGGATATTAAAAGTTCTAGAATAGGTAGCTTTAATTTCACTCAGCCTAGGTCAAAAGTGGGTAATCGTCCTTAGTTTCATCAGAGGTCTTCAGCCCCAGTACCCTCTTCAGCCAGTGCCCATTACCTAAATTCAGAAATGTAATAGGGGTAAGGCACAAAGCCCTATGTCCCAGGGCAGTGGTAATTGTGCCCATGCAAATCCTCTATGTCAAAAATATGGAAGACAAAATCAAAGTGTGTGTAGAGCTGGTAGTGAGGTATGCTTCAAGTATGGAAATCTAGGCCATCAGATTTGAGAGTGTTGGGTATTTGCTCAGAAAGGTAGGGAGTTGTACCAAATAGGCCAGTCCAATAAGTTGTTAGTCCCAGTCGGTTGCCTGACTTAGCAGGGTGCCACTTCTAGTGCTACCAGTGGTCAGCATCCAAATAGATTATGTGTACTTTAGTCCTGATAGGATCAGGAATATTCTCCTGATGTGGTCAGTGGTACGTTACAAGTTTATCATTTATATTTTTATGCTTTGCTAGATTCAGGAGTTTCTTTGTCATTTGTGACTCCTTCGATAGCTATTGACTTTGGAGTCAATCCCAAAATTCTAGCAGATCCTTTTTCAATCTCTACCCCAGTGGGTAATCTATCATAGCCCGGCTGGTATATAGGAACTGTCTAGTTATGGTATTTCAGAAAGTTACTTCAACAGACTTAGTAGATTATAGATAACATATTTTGATGTCATTCTCAGCATGGATTGGCTTTATTCGTGCTATGCCTCTATTGATTGCAGAAACATAATTGTACAATTTCAATTTTCGAATGAACTTGTCCTAGATTGGAGGGGTAGTACTTCTGCGCTTAGAAGTTATCTTATTTCTTAACTTAGGGCGAGAAGAATGATATTTAAGGGATGTGTCTATCATCTTGGTCAAATTTGGGACTCTAGTTTAGATACCCCTAATCTTGAATCAGTGTCAGTAGCATGTGAATTCCCAGATGTATTTCCCAAAGTTCTTTCCAGAGTTCCTCCTAAAAGGGAAATTTGACTACGGAATCGACCTTCTTTCAGATACTCAGCCCATCTCTATCCCTTCATACAGAATGGCGCTAGTAGTACTCAAAGAGTTAAAGGAATAGTTGAAGGATATCCTAGATAAGGGATTCATCAGACCCAGTGTATCCTCATGGGGTGCACCAGTTCTATTCATGCGTAAGAAAGACGGTTCTCTTAGAATGTGTATAGACTACTGTTAGCTAAATAAAGTCATGATCAAGAACAAGTATCCTCTTCCCAAAATCGATGACATATTTGACAAACTTCAAGGTGCTAGTTATTTTTTTAAGATAGACCTCAAATCAAGATTTTATCAGCTCAAAGTCAGAGAATGTGAAATTTTGAAAACGCCCTTCATAACTCGGTATGGTCACTTTGAATTCTTAGTCATGTCATTTGGTCTTACCAATGCCCCAACAACTTTCATGGAATTGATGAACTGTGTGTCCAAGCAGTACTTGAATATGTTCATCATAGTCTCATAGATGATATTCTTTTTTACTCCCGCAGTGAGCATGATTATGCAGACCATCTCAGAATAGTATTACAGACTTTTAGAAATCATCAGCTATTTGCCAAATTCAATAAGTATGAATTTTCGCTAAGGTCAATAGGTTTCCTCGGCCATATCATTTTCGGTGATGATATTAGGGTTGATCCCCAAAACACTAAAGCAGTAAAAAATAGGCCCAGACCTATCTCTCCATCAGATATCAAGAGTTTTTAGGCTTGGCTGACTATTACCAACACTTGTTGAGGGGTTTTTGTATATTACATCCCCTATATCTAGATTGACTCAAAAGAAAGTCAAATTCTAGTGGTCAGATTCTTGTGAGAAGAGTTTTCTAGAGTTGAAGACTCGAATCACTACAGCCCTAGTTTTGACCTTTCCAGATAGTTCAGAAGGGTTTGTGGTATATTATGATGCTTCCAGAGTTGGTTTGGGGTGTGTTTTAATGCAGAGTGTTAAGGTCATAGACTATGCGTCTAGATAGCTTAAGCCTTATGAAAAGAACTATCCCATACTTGATCTTGAGTTAGTAGCTATAGTATTTGCCTTAAAGATTTGGAGGATCTATTTGTATGGAGTGCATGTTGATGTGTTCACTGACCATAAGAGCCTACAGTATGTGTTCTCTCAGAAAAAACAAAAACCTCATCAGAGAAAGTGGTTGGAGTTATTGAAACACTATGACATAAGAGTTCTATATCATCTAGGCAAGGCCAACGTAGTGGCTGATGCTCTCAATAGGATGTCTATGAGCAGTGTTGCTCACGTGGAAGAGGATAAGAAAAAGTTAGTTCAGGAAGTTCATTAGCTTGCACAACTAGGTATCCGCTTAGTCGATTCAGTAGAAGACAGTGTATGAGTGCAGAGTAGCTCAGAATCATCTCTAGTTTCCGAGGTAAAGGAAAAGCAGGATAGGGATCCTAGTCTAGTTAAGTTAAAAGGATCAGTCAGAGATCAGAAGATAGAGGTTTTCTCCCAAAGGGGAGCTGGTGAATTGCATTGTCAGGGATGGCTATGTGTGCCAAGTATAGATGAATTGAGGTAGCGGATTCTCATAGAAATGCATGGTGCACGCTTCTTAATTCATACAGGGGTCACCAAGATGTACTGCGACTTATGGGAAGTCTATTGGTGGAGTGGGATAAAAAGAGACATTGCAAAGTTTGTAGCTAGGTGTCAATGTTTCAGCAGGCTAAGATTGAGAACTAGAAGCCTAGTGGGTCCATGCAGGAATTTAGTATTCCCACTTGGAAATGGGAAGAAGTGAACATGGATTTTGTAATGGGTTTGCCTCATACTCGTCGTCAGTATGATTCCATATGGGTTATTGTAGACAGTATGACCTAGTCAGCTTATTTCTTACCAGTCCATACCTCTTGTTTAGCCAAGGATTATGCCAAGATCTGGGTTAGAGAGTTTGTTAGATTGCATGGAGTTCCATTATCCATCATTTTGGATAGAGGTACACAAATCACCTCTCATATTTGGAAATCCTTCCAAAAGGGTCTTAGTACCCAAGTTCACCTCAGTACAGTCTCTCATTGTCTGGTTTGAAGTTGGTGAGGCTGTAGTTGTAGGTCTAGAATTGGTATTTAATACCTTAGAGAAAGTTTAATTAATTAGGGAAAGGCTTAAGATAAATCAGATCCGATAGAAATCGTATGTCGATGTTCGCAGAAAGGATCTCGAGTTTGAGGTTGGGGATTTTTTTTAATTGAAAATCTCTCCTATGAAATGAGTGAAAAGGTTTGGCAAGAAGGGAAAACTCAGTTCTTGATATGTTGGTCCTTACTAAATTCTCAGTCATTTTGAAAAGGTGTCACACGAGCTTGAGTTGCCTTCAGACTTTGCTTCAGTCTATCTAGTGTTTCATGTCTCCTTGCTAAAGAAATGCATGGGTGACCCAATAGTTGTAGACCCTATAGATGGTGTAGATGTTCAAAACAGTCTCTCTTATGTAGAGGTTTCAGTTAAAATCATTGATTATCAGATTCGCAGATTGAGGAACAAATAAGTCCCTCTAGTCAAAGTTCTTTGGTGGAATCAGTTTGTTGAGGGAGCTAATTGGGAAGTGGAAGAAGATATGCGGACCAAGTATCCTTATCTTTTCTTCGCAAACTCAGACACAGGTCAAGGTAACAGTTTTCCTTGTATTTATTCAGTTCCATATTCTTCTTTCGTTTATGAGTTAGATATCAGTTCAGTTGCATAACATTCTTATATCATGTATACCCTCATGAAATAGCTCACTCATGTGTCATGTCTTTAAAATTTAGTCATGCTTCAATCATGTATGTTCAGTATGAAAAATTAGTCTATCAGTAGTTCAGTCATGAAATCATGCTTTAGTTATGCATGCTCAGTAAGCAAGTTCAGTGTATCAGTACTCTCATCTTAGACAGTCTCATTCAAGGATAAATGTTCCCAAGGGGAAGATATTGTAAGACCCCAAAAAATACTAAGCTTAACTCAGCCCTTAGAGCTTGATAAGGGGTCCCATAAAAAATTTGAGCTAAGTATTTATACTTAGAATTAGTTTAGCCTCATAAGTTGGCGATCTCATTTCATGACCCTTATGACCTTAAAGTGTTGATTTTTAGGTTGAATCATGATCAGGCATGTCAGTAGGTGTGCTCGGACAGGTTTCATATTTTTCAAACAATGTTTGTAACATGTTTGGAAGTCCCAACCAGTGGATAAACGCAATATCGATGTGCTTCATAGCCTATCACATTGATAAATATTTTTCTCAGCTCCCGGTGCCAATTTCTAGTGAACCAACATGCACTCGATGCGGCGCGTTGGCCATAGTGTTGACCCTATCGATGCGGCACGTCGGACTGCACATCGCTAGTCCTATTTTCAGTCATTAAAACTCCGCATCTTTAAGGGTATTTAGGTCATTTTCCCATGTCTATTCAGCCTCAAATACACGAAATTCAGCTCTCAATAATCAAATTTGACTCATTCTCTCTCAAATTACTCAAGAACAAAAACCCTAGAAGATCTAATTGAAAATTCAAGATTCAAGAACTCGCCATCAACCCTCATTAATTCAAGGACCAAGGTATGTGAAGTGTTCATCCAAGGGTTTCCTTCCACCCTTGGAGTTCAAGAAACCCTTTTAAATGATAAGTTAAATGATTTTGTGAATTACATGTTAGATTTTGAATGTATTCGTGATTTTGATATTATTTGAATTTCTAATCCATGGGTTATTACAAGTATCATGAGAATTTATTTATCATGTGTGTAGTATCATGTGAATTCATGTTGAACCCTTAAAATTGCTGATTGGGATTGGTAATTAGGATGCCTACATGTTGCTTAGTATCACGTGTATAGATTATGTTTTCCCAAGTGCTTGATGAATTGCTCATGTGAACTAAAAGGGAAAGATCATGTCATGCTATCTTATTTGCAAGTTCATATCCTACAAATGTTTTATGAAATGTCTCTATGAATTCATTACAAATAAGTACACATGGTTATGCTCTTCAAGTTATGGTATGGTTTACTTTTCATGCTATTAAGTCCTGGGGGTATTTAATACAGAAAAATCTAGCTATTTACCTAGAGCTACAGTATATATAGATTGGTTTCGGTAGTGTCACGAATAATAGCACTCAGTACCCAGTCACAGTCTCAATTCAGTATTTAGTCCAGTCCTTAAGTAAACCCAGTCAGTTAACAAAACTCAGTAGCATTCCGTCAGTCAACAAAACCCAGTGAACTCAGTTCAATTAGACAACATGATCCGTAACATTTTAGTCAAGCCTAGTGTAGTATAGAAATCAGTTAAGTGTCTATCATTTGGGAGTAGGATTGAGCACCGAGCGAGTGTAGAAACGACGAATTTCCCATCAGATTGGCAGAGTTGTTAGTAGCATTCCCTGTACTTCACAACTACGTAGCCAGCATAGGATGTGAGAGGTCACCCATCAATTTAGGCTTTAATTTATCGCTGGGGTCACCCATTAGTCCAGGCTTAACACCTTTAGTCCTTCATGACAATATGGTACATCAGTATAGTGGATCAGCACAGCTAGTGTTAGTAACCATGAAACAATACTGATACCCTTCCAACTAGGTTACAGGTTGGACCCCAATCCATTTAGAGAAGGGAATATCGATTATATAATTACCTCTCATAATTTTAGTTTTAGTTTCATTCTCAATACAGAACTTAATTCAGTTCTATAAATTCAGGACTCTTATATATAATCGTCCAGCACAGTCTAGAACTTAGATCAGTTCTTCAGAATTAGGACTATCAAAAATAGTCATTCAGTTATTAGTAATACAATAATAGTAAACTCAGATATCAGTTAATCAATAGTCAAAACTCAGTATCCATTGTTACCATGACCACAGTTACAGTTTATATATTCATGCATGTACTCTCATTCAGTTATGTTTATGTTACTCAATCAATTATTGTTCATGCATGTGAACCCATGCATATCAACCTACCTCACTTAGCATACCAGTACATTCAAAGTACTCACACATATTTTTCTTTTGCGCTATGATGTCTTATATCATAGGTTCAGACGCACGGACTCCTAATCGCACTTAGCAGCCCAGCCTATCAGCAACAAACTTAAGGGTGAGTCCTCATAGTATGAGAACAAAGTTACAATTTCAGTTTGTTAGTAGTTCAGTAGACGAAGTTAGTTGGGGGCTTGTCCCATAAACTTTATGTTAAGACAGTTAAAGCCTTTCAGACTAGAGTATTTCAGATAGATGTTTCAGTATTTAGTTTTTTAGTATTCAGTATTTGTCTTATTTATGAACCTTATAGTTAATTTCAGCCTATCTTCCGTACTTATTTCAGATATATTATTATTGCAGTGTTTTTATTATTCAATACTCACAACAGGTACCAGTTATGGGTTAGCTGGTAGTCCTTTAGGGTCACTAGCATCGTGTAGCGTATGGGGTACACTAGTGGCATTACAGTTTGTTCGACATATTTCCTAGTATCCTCCTTTACTTTACTCAACCTCTGTAGAGATAGTAGTGGTCGTATCTCTTTAACCTATTCAACAATTTTAGTTTTTGAGTACTCATACTTCTTCAGATTATCAACCACTTTGTCTGCATCTAGTTGGAGAGTCAACTCTACATCTACCTTCTTAGTTCTCTTTGGAGGTTCTTCATTCAGATCTTTATCATTCCTCAAAGTGATTGCCACTATTTGGTTAGAAAGTTCAGTGTCACTTGGAAAACCACCTTGAATCCTAGTATTTTCTTCCTGCTATATTTTCCCCAGCTGATTCTCCAAATGCTTTGTAGCCACTTGCTGGTTGTTTAAGTCTGCTGGCAACTAAGCATAATACGCTAAAATTTGTTTCAGCATCTCTTCCATATTTCTAGTTAAAGTCGTGGCCTTATTTTCTTAAACCTTTTCCTGCTAGTTGTTCCCTGATTATATTGGTGGATGAGTCTGCCATGTTTGATTGTAGGTGTTGACATAATATGGCCTTTGAGCATAGCCCACAAACATTTTTGAATCGGGATTGAAAACAGACATAGCTGCAGAATGACCGCTGTTACCATAGACCATACACCAACTTGTGGTCTTCTCTACAGATAGAATAGTAGCCACTTTTAATTTTAAAGGCACGTCATATGCTTCCATCAAAATCTGGGCAAAGAGCCTCTCGATAGGGTCTCCCACAAAAACAACAAGAATCGTTACCCCTCAAAAACCATCTATCCCACGTCTACATATTAAGAAGTGTGATAAAAAAAGTAAAAGAAACTAAAAAGAAAAATTACTAAACTATGTATAACTCAATATAGCTAAACTGAAAACAAGATAGTTGCATACTTGCAAGTCCCTGACAACGGAACCAAAAATTATTTTCTCCAAAGCGCACACACAAGTGCACGTAGTCTCACTAAGTACAGTGGCCTTAAATCAAGCTAAATATAGATCCCTTAGAGACTTGTGTTAAACAACTATCCGATTCTAGTTTGACTATTGAGATGAAATCGGTGAAAACGTAACCCAAAAGAGTTTTTAAAGTTATAATTATTAGTAAACTAAAGTAATGTGGAAAATTAAACACTTTGGGAAATCAATGGATGAAAATCCGATGTTAAAGCACTATGAACAATCATACTATGCTATTGAACTTTATTCTTTAGATTGATTATCTTAGTTATTGGTTCATAGGGTTTATCGCATAATCATGGTCTCCCAGCCTCTAATCGTCTACCTAACTTATACATTACAACTAAATCATTGAGCGAGGATGTAATAATCCAATTAAATGTATGAAGCTATCATCTTACTAGTATATCCCTATCGTAGTTGCTAATTCAAATTCCTTATTTTATAAAGGAATAAGAACCTATCTCTATCTATCCCCACATTCTATCTTTCTATTCCCCCATACGAGATCACAAGGTTGACAATATATGTATTGTAGGGTTAGAAACTCCTTACAATAGTTAAAACAAGGATAAAAAACAACCAAATATGAAAAGCAATCCAAACAAACTCAATTCAAAGACAAAGTGAACATGTTCTTGGCCTTAACCCCGGAAAGAGGGCATTTATCTACTAATAGACATAAATATAATCAAAATTAATGAATACATGATATAATCCATTAAAAGTATAAATTAAAGAGAAATAAGACCTAAAATAAGTGTTAACCATCCCCTCTCCAAGTCCAAAGACATCCAAAAGTGTTTGACAACAAGTGTAAGTATCCTATATATAGGAGATAAGGTTTAGCCGTGTGTGGAGTAAAGGGTGCATCACATTGATTTATATATGGGACAGAGTGGAGCATCGGGTGTCTTAGTCTATGGGAGCAAGTGGCATGTTGCCTGGCCATTCCCATACCCTCACTGGAATTTGAATCTTGAATCCTACTTCATCTTATTCATTTTTCCTTCAATCCCTTGCCTTGTGGTGTTGTCTTGACTTGATTTCCAGCTTATTCAACATCAATATATCATCATAATTGACTCAAAAAGAATCCTACATCATCACACACCATGGATTATAGCTCAAAACATCAAACATACCATAATGATGATCTAGAAACCCGAGCTTAGACTAGGCTAGCCCACATTTATCTTTAGCTTATTGTTTTGACTATTGGCCTGATTCATTGAACCTTTGGAAATTATACAAAAGTTGTTCCACACATAAATACAAAATCAAACCATTAGGAACTCATTACACACATTATAATCCATCTATACAGATTAGACAAACACCTAGCTCAAGCTAGTAGCACTAGTTTTTTCGGTTGAACTCTAAGTGATCAATTTGCACCCAAACTTTTAAACATTGTAATCATATATTTAAACACTAAGATGATTATTTATATCATTATTTACTTATTAAGAACAAGATAAGTCCTCATAACAAGGCTAAATAAGCTAGGACAACAATGCTAAAGTGCATAAAACCACCTCAGATAAGATCCTCCTAAACCATAGAGCCTGTAAAGGTTGGGGGATTTAACTTCATTAACTAGCCAACCCAAGTGATCTCAGATGAACTAAAAATAAGACCAACACTATTAGTCTGATGGAATGTAATGCCATCAGTTGATCAAGCATATTAATAGACTGATGAAATTTTGCATTAGATATATGCCCCTATGGTGAGTGAGCATGAGTGCTACCAGCCCAGGAAGACCGAGGAGGTCTATTAGGCATCAATGGAACCCCAACTAGATTGGTACAGTCAGGAGAAGGAACCCTATAATAGCCCCTCTATATTTTCTAAGGTGGGATAGAGTTTCCAATAGATTTTTTATGACCGTCAGATCTTTGAAAAGGCATGATCTGAAATGTGAGTTAAATAGTAGTTAGAGAATTTTCATAACCACTAGAATCAATAGCCCAAAATAGATCAAAAAGGTAAACATTCCTAAATTCCTTGTAGCCTCACCCATATAAAAGTGGCATGCTACATACCCATAAAAAGGAATCTACTCGATACGACTTTGAGGACACCCAGCAACCCTGAACCGTGCTATGATATAAAACTTGTCATGACCCAAACCTGATCCTCGTCGTGATAGGAAATCTCAATCCCACCATGGACTGGAGAACACCCCATTATCCTTATCTTAAGAGAACATAATAATAATAATAATGCAGAAGCTAACCAATATTTGTAATAAAAAGATAAATAAGTCAAATGATAATACTAAGAGTCAAAACTAACAATCCAACCCATACTTCTCCAAAAAAGGCTCTAATACTAGAATGTTAACTAAGTTGGGACATGCCCCTGACTATGACCAAAGAATCCAATATAAAACACTAAGACAATACTTAAAATAATAAACTGATCAGGTCTTCCAAATGATAGAGGCTCACAACTTCACAAAAGATCCAAAGCAGTACCAAATCACCTAATGTTGTATAGGAGTAAAAAAAAAGTCCTCAGACCCTATATCCCAAAACAATGAACCATCCAGGGATAGTCAATGGGCTGACAACTAGCGTGTAACTCAAGGGAAAGGGATAAAATAACTCCATTACCAAAACCTAGTCAAAACCATATGCACAATATTTATATATTCATATATAGGATGCAGAGATAGGGACAACAATCTAATAACATGATAGTTTAAACCATTATCTTAAAATATGTAGCTCCCACTGCCTTAAAGAAAGCCATGGGCTATATGGGTCCACCTCTCCAAGTTGCAAGGGAGCCTGTGCGTGATAGCTCCACGAATCGAGAAAAAATAACGCTAAGGACATCAAGGTCAAAGTGCTCCCAAAATATATCTATAATGTGTGGACCAAGAATACAGTCATATGGACCCCCAACGTCGGCAAATGTGATTTCCAGTATTGATCCCTCCCGGGACATAAACCTTCACAGTGAGCTACATAATTTCCTTTAAGTCCAAATTAAAATAAATGCACATAAACCAATGATTAACCCATGAATCATTTATTAAGGTCTTGACCCCTTGGTATCATCATAGCAATATACTTGCAAGCTAATATAATTATGCTAAACCAACCCATATAACCAAATTCACTCCTAAGTTCCAATTAAAATCAAATCCATGGCCACCAAGGCCATCTAAAATACATTATTTTCCATTAGTCCTTAAATGTAATTAAATGGGTTCAAAAGATAAGATAAATCATGCCATTATCTATATTCAACCAAGTTTACAAAGTGGGTTGAGGCTAATGTCATTATCAAGTCAAAATTCTGTCAAATTGGTGAAAACCATGTCCCTATTCCAACCATTTAACCAATGCACCAATTTAGACCCAAAAACATCAATTTAAAGCATGATTAATCAATTTAAAATGTGAGACAAGTAATTCAAGTAAAAACAACCAAAATCCCTCAACCCAATTTCAAACCCACAATTTAAATTACATGAATATCCAATCAATTTATGCCATAATGTAAAAATACATGTTAGGGATAAGCAACATGCCTGAAATATAGAGCAATTTAAAGGGAAATCAATGTTTGGAGCTTGAATGTTAAATCCTTTGTGAAACCCTTGAGTTTTATTGGATTTTGAGTTAGATAAGAAAAAAGTGGACTTTGATCTTTGAGAATTGAAGAAAAAGGGTTGATTTTGTGTTTAAAAGTCGTGCAAGGGATAAAAGATCAAAAGTCCGTCACCGCAAGTGAATGAGCATTTTAAACACAGTAGCATGGCTTATAAGTTACTTATCCATCAGAATTTAGTACTTTAATATCAATATAAACCTTATTCATAGGGTTGATAGCATGATCAGGGTCTCCCTACCTCTAACCATTTACCTAATTTGGACATTACAACTACATCATTAAGCGGGGATGTAATAATCCAATTAAGTGTTTTAAAGCTATCATCCTATGCTTGAATCAAGTAGGGCATCTAAGTACATCCCTGTCCCAGAATCTAATTTGAACTCCTTATTATATAAAAGAATATAAATCATACTTAATTTATTCCCATGTTTTATTTTCCTATTCCCTCTCTCGAGATCACAATGTTGACAATTGTTGTATTCTAAGGGTGATCAAGCCTTAAATTAATTAAATCAAGAATAAACAAACAACCAATCAAGATAAGAAAACTGAACAAATTTAATCCAAAACAATAGTACTTATTTTCTTGGCTTTAACCCCGAAAAGAGGTTTCTAGCCACTCATAGTCATAATCATGATCCAAAAGGTTGAATACATGATATAATCTAAAAGAAAGATAAAGAAATAATTTAAAACCTAAATTAAACATGTAGTAATAGTTCGTTGATGTTCCAAGACATCTCCCCAGATCTTTAAAAATATGTAAAATGATGTATTTATAGCAAAAGGGTAAGCCAAATCCATTTATGATAAAGAGAATTCCAACAATTTGAGCATGAGAGTAGAGGGGACGTCACCTACACTATTGAACAACTCTAGATAGGGATGATCCTACTTTAGAGCACCACTCAAGAAGGTGATAAGCTTGCTTTAGATAACCGCTCCATAGCAGGCTGCGTGGGCTTATCTACGTGCCCTCTCTGGAATTTGCCATCCAACTTTTAGTTAAGTCCTTATTATCCAATCTTTTTTCCCTTGACTTATGGTGTATTTCCAATGGATTTACAGCCTTTATATCATCAATATATCACCATATTTAGCTGAAAAAGCTTCCTACATAATCACAAACCACAAATTAGAGATCTTAACAACACAGTATCCATGATGATGAATAAAAACAAGAGCTAAGACTATGCTAGTTCATGTTGATCTTTAACTTATTGTTCCACCTCTACGCTTAATCAAATTAAAATTTGCACATTACCAATAAGTTATTCCACTCATAACTACATATTTAAACCATTTGGAATTCCTTTAACACGTTAGAATCAAACGAAACCAACAAGACACACAAGTAGCTCAAGCTAGTAAAACTAGTTTCCTTGATTGAACTCTAAATAACTCAATTAAACACAAACTTGTTTGAAAACACTCTGAATCATTGTAATCACATCCTTGAACACTTATATTCTTGTTTATATCATAATTAACACATAAAGTACACAAGTTATCCTCAAAACAAGACTAAACAAGCTAGAATAGTAACTCTAAAGTGAATAAATAAACCCAACATCAATAGCTCCCACAGTCTTAGTCCAGTTTCAGTTCAAAAATTAGTTCAATTTTGCTTGAACATAGAATTTAGCTTATCAATTTAATTAGTACTCAGATTTTAGTTTTCCAATTTACAAACTATTTTAGTATCATGTTATATGCTTGGCATGCACTCTTATATTTTACAGCTTTCACGCATACTATACACCAGTTATCTCATGCTATTCATTTAGTCAGTTATTATTCATGCACATGAGCCCATTTATATAATCCAAACCCCATCTAGCATACGTATATATTCAAAGTACTGATTGCATACTTATTTTTTATGCTATGATGTATCATATCATAGGTTTGGATGCTTAGGTTTTCAACCGTACTTAGACACTCCAGTGCATCAGCAGTAGAAACATTGGTGAGTCTTTATATTTTAAGGATCAATTATGTTTATTTTAGTATTTCAGTTTAGCAATTAGTTGGGGCCTATCCCATCAGCTCTTATTTAGCCAGTTTTAGAGGCTTTTAGGCACTTTAGATAGTTAATCAATTTTTTGTTATTTATTCATTTATCAGTTTTTAGATAGTTGTTTTAAAATTTATAATTTAGTGACATTTTAGTATTTAAAACCTTATAGCATATTCAATTACTTCCGTATATATGTATATTTTTTTATTAATTTTTCTAAGTGCTCACAGTAAGTACCAGCTGATGGGAAACTTATAGTCACTTATGACCATAAGGATCATGTGACATCTAGGGTGTACTCTCAGGGCATTACAAACCTTGTATCAAAGCCTAAGGTTTTATAGTGTCTTAGGGAGACTAAAATCCACATTGAGTAGAGTCTTATTAATGGGTGTGAAGTGTGGCACACTTATAGACGAGAGGCTACAAGACATTTTAGGAAAACTTTCCCTTCTTTCAGTATTCGTGTCGTGCGATTAAGCATGAGATCAATTTAAACTCTTTTTATAATTTAATATTTCTTCCATTTACAAAACAAGCCTCCCAAAAAGAATAACAGAAGGAGAAATGGAAATCAGCCCATACCTCCGCCTATTTAGGAAGATCTTCTGAACTAGTATGTCTATCATGCCAAATTTAGAGCTGCATTCACTACTTTAACTCACTCAATAGTAGCTCAAAATAATCAGTAGGCTGATGTCCCAATCTTTCCAGTGTCTAATACTGCTGCAGCTAGGATTCGGGGCTTCACTCAAATGAACCCTCATTTGTTTTTAGGATCTAAGTTTGATGAGGATCCATAGGAGTTCATTGACATAGTTCAGAAGGTAAACCTGACATTATAAGTATGAATTATAGTGAGAGTTCAGAGTTGGGTTCTTACAAGTTGCAAGGGGTGGCTCACACCTGCTATAAGTAGTGTAACAGAGATAGAGGTGCAGATATAGGGTCTGTTAAATGGGAGGACGTTTCTACAACCTTTTTAGATATGTTATTTCCCTTGGAGTTAAGGAAAGATAAGGTGCAGGAGTTTATTATTTTGAAACAGGGGAACATGAGTGCAAAAGAGTAATCACTTAAGTTTACTTAGGCATCCAGGTATGCTCCTAATGTGGTGACTGATGATAGGTCTAGGATGAGGAAGTTTGTCTCTGTTGTAGCTGGTAGTATGGTCAAGGAGTGTAGGACCATAATGTTGATTAAAGAGATGGACTTTTATATATTGATAGACTATGCTCAATAGATTAAGCAGGAAAAGTTTAAGAAAAGAAAGGGAGAATAAGAGAGTTAGAAAAGGTCAAAGGGTGGTAATCGTCATCAATTTTATTAGAAATATTTAGCCCCAACTCTATCTTCGGCTAGTGCGCCAGCACCAAAGTTTATAAATGATAATCCGGATAGGGAACTAGGCCATAATCCCCAGGACAATATGACTAGTCATCGCATAAATCCTTTTTGCTAGAAATTTGGATGAAACTATCAGGGTATGTGTAGAGTTGGCACTGATCTATACTTTAGGTGTGGCAAGCTAGGCCATCAGGTTAGGGATTGCCCAAAGAATGGTCAGTAAGGTCAGTCCAGTCATCCCACAGTTCCATCTAGTCACCCGACTTAGCAGGGTACCACTTCTAGTAAGACAAGTGGTTAACGCCCAAATAGATTGTATGCACTTCAGTCCTGAAGGATTAGTAAAGTTCTTATGATGTGGCTATTGGTACATTATAGGACTTTCATTTACATATTTATGCTTTGTTATATCCCACAACTTCTTTTCCTTTTGTCACCCCCGATATAGCTGTGAATTTTGGTGTCAGTCCTGAGACTTTAGAATAACCCTTCTCAATGTCCATTCTAGTAGGCATCCTTATTATAGCCAAGCAGATATAAAGGAACTATCCGGTCACAATATCCTAAAATGTCACTTCAGTTGATCTTGCGAGAGATGACCAATTTTGACATCATTAGTATCCAAGACTTCGTACCTTAGAGTGAGAAAAATAATATCCAAGGGGTGTGTTCACCATCTTGTTTGAGTCAAAAACTCTAGTTTAGAAACTCCCAGTCTTTAGTCATTCTCGGTAGTAAGGGGCTTTGCACATCTGTTCCCTGAAGATCTTCCAAAGTTCCTCCTAAAAGGGAGATTGACTTCAGAATAGACCTTCTTCTAGATACCTAGCCTAGCTCTATTCCGCCCTACAGAATGGCTCTAGCTGAGCTTAGGGAATTAAAGGAACAATTGAAAGACCTCTTAGATAAAGGTTTCATCAGGCCCAGTGTTTCCCCATAGGGCACTTTAGTCCTTTTTATGTGTAAGAAAAATGGTTCCCTTAGAATGTACATCGATTACCGTTAGTTGAATAAAGTCACAATAAAGAATAAGTATCCACTGCCTAGGATTGATGAATTATTTGACCAACTTCAGGGTGCCCATTATTTCTCTAAGATAGATCTCAGATTCAGCTATTATCAGCTAGAGGCAGAGAATATAACATTCCACAAACCAATTTTAGAACTCGGTGTGGTCACTTCGAATTTCTAGTCATGTTCGTTAGTTTAACAAATCCCCCAGCATCTTTCATGGACTTGATGAACAGAGTGTTCAAGCAGCACTTGGACATGTTCTTCATAGTCTTCATCTATGATATTCTTGTCTATTCTTGTAATGAAAATGATCATGTAGACCACCTCAGAATAGTATTGTAGACTCTTAGAGCCCATCAGTTGTTTGAAAAGTTTAGTAAGTGCAAATTTTTGCAAAGATCTGTAGCTTTTCTAGGCCCTATTATTTTTGGTGATGGCATTAGAGTTGACTCTTAAAAGACCAAAGTAGTAAGAAATTGGTCCAGACCTATCTCTCTATCAGATATAAGAAGTTTCTTGGGTTTGGATGACTATTATCGATAGTTTGTTGAAGGGTTTTCATCTATTGCGTCCCCTATGTCTAGATCGACTCAGAAGAAAGTCAAGTTTCAGTGGTCAAATGAGAAGATTTTTTAGGAGTTAAAGACTGAACTTACCTCAGCTTCAGTTTTGACATTGCCAGATAGTTCAGATAGGTTTGTTGTTTACTGTGATGCTTCTGAAGTTAGTTTGGGTTTTGTTTTGATGTAGAGACGTAAGGTCATAGCCTATGCCTCTAGACAACTTAAGCCCTATGAAAAGAATTATCCTACCCATGATCTTGAGTTAGCAGCGGTTGTTTTGCCTTTAAAATTTGGAGGCATTATCTGTATGGGGTACAAGTAGATGTGTTCACAGACCACACAAGGTTGCAGTATTTGTTTTCATAGAGAGATTTAAATCTTTGTCAGAGAAGGTTGTTAGAATTATTAAAGGACTATGATATGAGTGTTTTGTATTATTTGGGCAATGCCAATGTAGTGGCTGATGCCCTTAGCAGATTGCGTATGGGTAGTGTTCCTTAATTTGACAATGATAAGAAAAAGTTGGTTTGGGACATTCATCAGTTGGATAGATTAGGCGTTTATTTGGTTCACTCAGCTGAGAGTATTGTATGGGTTTAGAATAGTTCAGAATCCTCTTTGGTTGCCGAAGTGAAAGAAAAGAAAGATTGTGATCCCAATATAGTTAAGTTGAAGGAGTCGATCAGAGATCAAAAAGTAGAGGTTTTCTCCCAAGGAAAAGATGGTGTATTGCTGCCAAGGTAGACTGTGCTTGTCGTGTGTTGATAGCTTGAGACAGCGAATTCTTGTAGAAGCACATGGTGACTGTTACTATATTTACCCAGGAGCCACTAAGATGTATCGTGATTTGTAGGAAATCTATTTGTAGAGTGCCATGAAGAGAGATAGCGCAGACTTTGTAGACAAGTATACTAATTGTCAGCAAGTTATGATTGAGCACCAAAGTCCTAGTGAAACTATATAGGAGTTCAACATATCCACTTAGAAGTAGGAAGAGGTGAACATGGATTTTTTGATAGGGTTACCTCATTCACGTCGCCAACATGATTCAGTTTGGGTTATTTTAGACAGAATAACTAAATCAGCACAATTATTGCTAGTCCATAATTCTTATTTAGTTGAGGATTATTCCAAGCTCTATTTTAGAGAGTTTGTTAGGTTGCATAGTGTCCCGTTGTCCACAATTTCAGTCAGAGGTACGCAGTTTACCTCTCACTTTTGGAAAGCTTTTCAGAAGGGTCTTGGTACCCAAGTTTGTCTCAGTACAACCTTTTACCCTTAGACAAATGGTCAGGCAAAGAGGACCATTTATACCCTTGAGGATATGTTGAGAGTTTGTGTTATCGACTTTAAGGGTACTTGGGATGATCACTTGCCATTGATTGAGTTTGCCTACAATAAGAGTTATCATTCAAGTATTCAAATGGCTCCATTTGAGGCTCTTTATAAGAGGGAATATAGATCTACTATTTTTGATTTGAGGTAGGTGAGACCACGTTGATAGGGCTAGATTCAGTATTTGATGCATTAGATTAAGTTTAGCTAATCAGAAAGAGGCTTAAGACAGCCCATAGCCATTAGAAATCCTATGTAGATATGCGTAAGTGAAATCTCGAGTTTGCAGTTGGAGGCTTAGTGTCTTTGAAAATCTCCCCCATGAAAGGAGAGAAGAGATTTGGCAAGAAAGAGAAGCTTAGTCCCCGATATATTGGCCCTTACATAGTATTGAGTTGCTATGGAAAGGTAGCTTATGGGCTTGAGTTGCCTAAAAATTTGGCATAATTGCACCCAGTGTTCCATGTCTCCTTGTTAAAGAAGTGTATTAGTGATCCAACTATCATTGTTCCTTTAGAAAGCTTAGATGTTCAGGATATAATGAAGAAGTCCCAGTTGAGGTCTTAGATTGCCAGATTCAGAGACTAATGAACAAATAATTTCCCTTGATCAAAGTTCTTTGGTGGAATCAGTCCTTTGAGAGACTTACTTGGGAAGCAGAAGCAGATATTCGAACCAAGTACCCTCATCTTTTCTTCGCAAGCTCAGACTCAGTTTGAGGTAATAGTTTTCCTTCTATCCCATTTCCACTCTCAGTTCTAGCCATATGATTATCTTTATTTGATTGCATGCATTCACGAATTAGTTCAGTTAGTCACCATGTTTCAAACTCAGTCATGAAATCATGTTTTTAGGTACGCATGTTCAGCCTTTAATCTCAACACCTCAGTATTTCTCAACTTAATCAGTCTCATTAGAGGATGAATTTTCTCAAGGGGAGATATTGTAAGCCCTCGTAAGATCCTAGCTTATTTCAGCTTACTATTATATGTTAAAAAGGGGTCCAAGACTTAGAGAATTTCACTAAGTGTTACAACTTAGTCACTTCCAAAGCCCCTTATATTTTGATGATCCTATTTTCATCCTTCCTGACCTCAAGGCGTTAATTTCTAAGTAGTTTAATGATTAGGGTTATCGATAGTTCATCTCGAGTGAGTTTTAATTTTTTTAGATATTGTTTGAGACTTGTTTGGATGATCAAAATAATAAGGCTCCATGATATGGCCGTGGCATATCAGGTATCACGTTAGTGGGGAGCAATGCAGCACGTCGCCTATCGCATTAAGATAGCAATGCGGTACATCATATTTCGCATCATGCATTCTGATTTAGTTTAATGAGTTTGGGTCCTCAGGGGGTAATTAAATCATTTCCGTCACCCTATCCCAACCATAACATGGGATTTAGGGTACCAAAAGGGAATAATTGATCATTCTTCCACAAATTCCCTAAAAAAGAAGTAATCCTCTCTCAAGAACAAACCCTATCCTCTTTAAAATTCATGCTCAGGCTTTAAGAAATCACCAAGGACTTTCACTAATTTTTCAATTTAGGTATGTTAGATGTACATTAATGGGTCCTTTTCACCCATGGAGTCCAAGAATTCATTTTCAAGTTTAAAAATATGATCTTTACATGTTATTGTGAATTATATCCATGACACTTCATAACTTTCGATTATATATATATATATGTATATATCATGTTTACTTATTTTTTTTTGTTGGAATTATTCATGACACATTTGAATGGAGATTTTTGCATGTCAAATCCTTAACCCATGGTTTTAGTATTGCAATCCTATTATTATTACAATTTTAAGCCATTCCCATGGTTTAACTTATGACCCTCAAGTGTTTGGTGAAATGCCTTAATGATTGGGTTTTTAATATTGATTACTTATTGTGTCCCCAAAGTTTTAGTATGTCCTAATGTTATTGTTATCAAGTCTTGGGGATAATGAATACCTGAAGTTTACCTATTTACCTAATTTTTAGTACCTACAAAATGATTTTAGTCATACTATGAGCTTCACCATTCAGTCAGTTAATACCGTCATTTGTTGGTTTAGTTAAGTTTAGCTCAGTTGTGTAATCTGAGTCTGTTTAGTTGGGAATAGGATTTAGCACTGAGCGAACACAGGGATCGGGGATCACCTATCAATTAAGGTTGTGACCTTTAGTAGCTGTCCCTAGGTTCCAGAACTATGTAGCCAACGTAGGTTAAGATGTTAACCTACCAGTTGAATGTTGAAATATATCTCACTAGAGCACCTGTCAGTAGAGGGTGACTCTTTAGTCCTTTGTTACTTGACTTTAGTGGATTCATACAACCAGGTGTTAGTACCCGTGGCACGGTACTGACACCCTTCAAACTAGGGGTCATAGATTGGACCCCAATTAGCTCATATTGGTGTATGTCGGTTAGATGATAGCTCCTATAGTATAATTCACTGAATCTAGTACCTGGAATGCTACATGGTGCTCATGACCCTGAAGGACCACAAGCTAACCCATGACTGATATCTGTACCTGAACACTGCATAAAATACTGTATAAATGAATAAATAAAGGATGAAAGGTCATAAGGTTCAAAGAACTAATAAAACATAACATCTGAAGATATGGTATATCAATACCAAAACAACTGAAATAACTGTTTGAACATGCTAGTCTGAAAATCCTCTAACTAACTGAACTATCTGAATAAGGAGTTGATGGGACATGTTCCCAACTAACTCCAACTACTAAAATAAATTAATTAATGAGATAATAAAGTAATGGTCATGTTCTCGAAGGATGAGGACTCACTGCTAACTCTGACTGCTGAGACTGGAATACTACTAATGCTCTGGAGCTCGTGCTTCTGAACCTATGGTATAAAACACCATAGCACAAATACGTCAGTACATTTGAATGTCTTGGTATGCATGTGAGGTAGGATGAATGCAAAGGGTTCACATACATGAACTATACTAACTGACTGAATAACATGAGCATGAGAATATATGCATGAATACATAATAAGTGTAACTGAGTTCTTGATAACATGATTACTAAATTTGAGTACTGATAACATGAGATACTGATAACTGTGTAACTGAAATAACTAATACTGAGCGACTGTATCTAACTGTGTAGTTTTTGATGGAACTAGCTGAGTTCTGTACTGTTTTGAGCAGACTGTATCTAACAGTCCTAAATCCTGTAGAACTATCTAAGTTCTATTACTGAGACTGAATAACGATATTAGACAGTCCTAATTATATGCTGAAATTATGGGAAGTAGTCATCTAACTAACATGCCCCTAATATGCCATTGTGGCTGAGTTGGGGTCCAATATGTAACCCCAATTGGAAGGGTGTCAATACCGCGCCACTGGTAAAGAAAAACTGCAGGTGACCCTCATCTGATAGTGTCCCCAAAAGAGAATGGTGGGACCCTAATCTAACAATGTTTATCTACCTCATCAACCCTCATCTGACAGTGTTAATCTCTCAACCTATGCTGGCTACATAGTTCTGGAATGCAAGGATAACTTCTAAGAATCACACCCTCATCTGACAGTATGTGTTCACATCCTTGGGTTCACTTGGTGCTAATTCCTACTCCCATCTAAATAGATACTGAACATGGATTACTAAACTAAACTGGACTGAATTAGCTGAGTTTCGTTGACTAATGGAATACTACTGAGATTACTGAGTTTTCCTGAGTCATGAGACTTACCGAATTCTAGGTATCATGGCTTGACTGAGAGTATCTTGAAAACATGACACTGATTCTAGGAACACAGTTAAATTTTTGGGTACAAGTACCCCCATGACTCGATGGGAAAAAACTAACAAAACATGACTTTCTTGAATACGTGACCAACATCAACAATCCATAATACTATAAGTTGGAGATTTCATGAAGTACAAGTTCTAAAGCACCAGAATGGATATACATATATCCATTATTCATTGACTAAGACATTTCATCAAACACTGGACATGCATAAACTTGTACATAAATGGGGATTTCATATTATCATACTAGTATGACACTTTTCTTTCACATAGGCATTTAACCAAACACATGGGGAGCATTCTTTGGTTATAAAATCATCAACATATCTAATAATCATGGATACATAAATCAACGTGTAAATTTAAGGGTTTATCATGATTATCATGCAAATCACCACATCCTAGGGTCAATCAGTGGAATATGTAATTTTAAACATGAATTAAAACCCTAGAATATCATGAACCTATATTTCAATTCAATTTAAATCATGAACATTCATAAATACACAAATTTTGGATTTTGAAAACAGATTCTTGAGCTTCATGGGTGAAAGGGACCCATGAATTAACACATAACATACCTGGGTTGTGAGTTTCTTGAAGTTCATGGACTTGAAGAACTTGGAGTCTCTTAGTTTCTTAAAGAAGGATTTTGATCTTATTCTTGGAGATTATCGTTGAGAGAAAAATCCTAATTTGATGTTGTAGATACATAATGAACTTATGATCCTTAGTCTGGTATAATTAGGCGATAAAACGGGTGAAAAAAAACCCAAATACCCTTTTAAAAATAACATTAAAATAACTGAACAAACTATGCGATCGTGGATGCGACGGTCCGTCACTAGGTTGATGGTCCATCGGTCCTGACTATCGTACCTGGGTAGAATAGAGGTTCATTATATCTGCTACGACGGCTTGGCTAACGGTCCATCTCTAACTCGATGGTCCATCAGCCTGAGCCATTTCCCTAAGGTAGAAGGTGGTCTTACTTCCTCCGCTATGATGGTTTGGGCGACGGTCCATCGCTAGCTCGACAGTCTGTCGGCCCTCATCATCGCACCTGGACAATTTTGACTGCTCTTTGTAAACAGCCATAAGTTTCTACCCTGATATCAGATTTGGATGAAATTGGTATCATTGGAAAGCTAATTCAATTTTACACATGAAAAAAAAGTGAAAATCTTAAAAATTCCTCATATATAAAAGTGGATTCATCTTTCAAAGTAAGTTTTTAACTAGGTAAAAGTACGGGATATTACATATACTCTCAGTCCAGTCTCAGTTCAAAAGACAATTCAGGTTTTCTTGACCATAGCATTCAAATTATCAGTTGAATTAGTACTCATATTTTAGTATTTTAGTTTACAGACTATTTCAATATCATGTTGTATGATTGGTCATGCATTCTCAGATTTTATAGCATTCATGCATACTTTACATTAGTTATCTCACGCTATTCATTCAGTCAGTTATTATTCATGCACATAAGCCCATTCATATTAGCACTACCCCATATAGCATACTAGTACATTCAAAGTCTTGACTACATACTTATTTCTTGTGCTATAATGTATAATATCATAGGTTCGAACGCTCAATTTCCCGATTATACTTAGATATTCAAGCGCATTAGCACCAGCTGTAGTTTATATTTCTTGATTAGATTATGTTTATTTTAGTTTTTTAGTTCAGTAGTTAGTTGGAGTTAGTTGGGGCCTGTCCCATCAACTCTTTTTAGTCAGTTTTAGAGGCTTTCACACACTTTAGCTATTCAGTCAGTTTGTCTTTATTTATTCATTTATCTATTTTCAGATATCTATTTTTATATTTATCATTCAATGATATTTTAGTATTTAAAATCTTATGGTATATTCAGTTACTTCAGCATATGTGTATCTTTTGTTATTAATTTTATTTTGTGCTCACTACAGGTACCAGCTCATAGGTTAGCTTATGATCACTTATGACTATAAGCACCGTATAGCATCCAGGGTGTACTCCTGAGGCATTATAATATATATATTTGATCGGGTACCACACCGGTATGGATATGTATATGTTTGATCGAGTACCATGCCAGTACAGATATGTATATGATAAATTAGGTACCACACCGATATAGTAGATGAACATAGATTATTCCTTTCAGGTCATCACTATTTGTATAAAAATAAGTCTCATAGCATGTGTGTACATATTTTTGTTGACTCTGTGGATGTTTATAGTATGGTTGTTACTCTTGATGGTTATAAGGTTGATTTATGACATTGTTTGACTTGTTGTTGCTGTATTATTAATTCATTAAATATGTGTTATGTGATGATGTTTTTCTACTTTTTATTGATTTATGTTATGTACAAGCTATTAAATTGATTTGGCCTATGATACCTACTAGTACATAGTGGTTTGTACTGACACTACCTTGTACTTTTCTTTTGTTGAGTGCAGAAGGTGTTATACAGGCTCAGATATGGCCTCACTTCTAGAGTTTGGTAGTAGATCTTGATCCAAGGATGAGCACTCCATCTCCAAGCTACCATGGGAAATCCTATTTGTTCTTGTCCATCTTTCAGGTAATGAAACATTCTTTATTTACTTTATTTTTTGATATCTCTTTTGGACATCATCATTATTTAGAAGTTCTTATGTGATAATTTTTGGATCTTTGGAATTTCAGTAAGTAGTTTGTTGATTTTTGCACTATTGATGATTAGCTCTAAATTAATGTTGTTAAGTTGGTTTTATTATAATATAGTTTTAATATTGCAACGTTATTAGGTAACTGTTCAGTTTACATGGTTCTCCCAAAAGAAAATTATTGTGATGCCACTCATGGCCATTTGGGTTATGAGAAAGTTAGTTTTAGAGACCTAGGTTTATCGATCTCGTCATACAAGAACATGTCTAGTAGAATCTTGCAAAATTAATAGAGACATCTGTACTTTTCTTTAAGAGGCTATAAGACACTAGGAAAATTCAAATTCTTCTTTCTTACATGATATTACTTGATTTTAATTAGTATCTAACCTCTTTTATTCTTATTATCAAAGATGGTCATGGTTGAGAGGTATAGTGTAGAACTTGTTACCTTCTATTTCAAGAGTATTCTAAGATATGGTGGAGAGGTTATGTAGAGTGTAGCGATGCAGGTTTTCATCCCTTGACTTGGACTCAGTTTTACTTTATTTTTCTATAAAAGTGTGTGCCTCATACTTTAAGAGATAGAAAAAAGGATGATTTTACTAATCTTAGGTAGGGTAATATGTCAGTTGTAGCCTATGAGGCCAAATTACATTTATTGTCTCGGTATGCTCCTTAGTTGTTGAAAACTTAAGAGGAGAGGATCTGTCCCTTTATGAGGGTTTTGAATACAGACGTCTAGATTTCTATTATTTAGATAAAATCTTTAGGTAAGTCTTCTCTGGAGATGGTGGAGTTTTTCAAGAAGGTAGAGGGCATAAAGTAAGAGGGTTATGCCAAGGTAGAAAAAAAGAATGCCCGCAGAGGAGGTAGTTTCAGTAATTCTTATTCGAGGGTTATGAGTATGTTATAGGTATGGTAAAATGAGTAACATTAGGAGGTATTTCCTTAATTTGAGGTAGTGTGGTTAGTTTGGCTTCCAGTAGGCTTCTCGAGCTCTAGTTCTAGTAGGTTGGAGAGGTGGTGGTAATAGTAGAGGTCATTCACAAAGTGGTTATGGTGTTCATCAGGTAGGTAGGGGTGGTAGTCAACCTTATCAAGGTGGTTCTTAGCTTGATAAAAATTACACTCAAATTTGAAGTTAGGCCCATATCTATGCTTTTCCATACAGGCCTGAGGTAGAGGTATCTGACGTTGTCATTACATATACTATTCTTGTCATTGGTCGGATAACCACTGCATTTTTTTATCTTGGTTCTTCTTTCTCATATGTATCTATCAATTTTTCTATAGGTTTTTACATGGTGTGTGATTTACTTAACTTTCTAATTCATATATCTACTCCTATAATGATTATATTATTATTGATATGATTTATCATTCTTGTTCTGTTATGTTTATGGGGTATCAAACTTGGGCAGATTTTGTTATTCTAGACATGGTAGATTTTGAAATAATTTTGTGTTTGAGTTGGTTTTCTCTGTATATTACTATACTGGACAGTCATGCTTAGATAATGACAATGACTATGCTGGCAATGGATAGACTTGAGTGGAAAGGTGATTATAGTCCTACCCTAATAAAACTTATTTCCTTTTTGTAGACGAGTGGTTAATTGGGAGAGGTTTATTGTCCTTCCTAGCATATCTTCAGGACATATCCGTAGATGTCTCATCTATTGAGTCAGTTTCTATGGTGTGTGAGTTCCAAGAGGTTTTCTTGAAGATTTGCTTTGTATACCACAAGGTTGTGACATTGATTTCGGTATTGATCTAGAGCTAGGTACTTATCCTATTTCTATTCCTCCTTATAGGATGGCTCCGGCTAAGTTAAGGGAGCTAAAGTCATAATTGTAAGATTTGTTGAGTAAGGATTTTATTTACTCGAATGCCTCTCCATGGGGTGTTTCTGTCTTTTTTGTGAAGAATAAGAATGGTAGTCTTTGTATGTGTATAGATTATAGGCAGTTGAACAAGTTCCATTCTGTAATGAGTATCCTTTGCCCTATATCGATGATTTATTTGACAAGTTGTAGGGTGCATCCATATTTTCTAATATTGATTTGAGCTTTGGGTATCATCAGCTTAAGATTTGGCCTGACGATATTCCTAAGATTGCTTTTTGAACTTAGTATGGGCACTATGAGTTTCTTGTGATGTTTTTTGGGCTGACTAATGCCCCAACTACTTTTATG
The DNA here is from genome assembly GCF_002878395.1 of Capsicum annuum. Classification (NCBI taxonomy): domain Eukaryota; kingdom Viridiplantae; phylum Streptophyta; class Magnoliopsida; order Solanales; family Solanaceae; genus Capsicum; species Capsicum annuum. The sequence goes on along the minus strand of NC_061117.1, from coordinate 27,145,755 downwards.
AGTTTAATGAAAGGGATATTTAAACCCTACTTGAGTTCTTTCATGATTGTCTTTGTTGATGATAATTTGATTTATTCTAAGTGTAAAAAGGGATATGAGAATAACTCAAGGGTTGTTTTGGGTTTGTTAGAAGAGAAAAAGCTTGATGCGGAGTTTTCTATGTATGGGTTCTGGTAAGCTTCTGTCTACTTTTATTCATAGATGATGTGTGATATATGTTATGTGTGGATATGAATGTTAGGATTGATTAGGAGTAGGATGACTTGGCCTCGATTATTGATGTTTAGTGTTAGATTTGGGCTTAGGACCCTAAAATTGCATATTTATACCCTTTTTGAATCTTATTGCTTTCCCTCTCTAGTTTAGATTAGTTGTAGCATGGTTATGATATAAACCTATGTTTGGGATGTGATTTTAGTATTTGAAGCATAATTTGTATATTTAGCCTTATTAGGCTAGTGTGGTAGTCTTGAAACTGTAAGTTGGGTAGAGTTGACTTGAGTACCCTTTTTTCTAGTCAAAGTTGCTATCATAGGATTGAATATATCTTACTTGACATCTAGAAGATGTACTAGATACCTTAGCCTAGTTTGGGGCATAGTGTACCTAATTATGGAAATCGAGAATTAGAAGTGGGATCATGTCAGGCCTAAACTTGTGTTAAGTCTTGTGAACTTAATTGAGGATGTTAGACATAGATGAGGCTAGTAAACCTTAAAATAAGGTTACTTAATAACTTCTTGTATTGATGCTCCCGGATTATGGCTTTTGATTTATAGTTATGATACTTCCTGTGGAAGTGATATTGGGTATTTTCAGATGATATTCCACCTAGATATGTTATGTGGCCTATAAATATGCTATTTTCTCTTAGACTTGATGATTGGCCCATAGAGATACTATTTCCTCTTAGATATGCAAATTGGACTAGAGTGGTGATATTCCTCGTAGTGATGATGTATGGCCTATCGATATAAGATATCCTATAGATGATCACATATTTATCTATATTATGCCTCCAATATGTGAGATGATTAGAGATATGCTACGATTTATAAATATGATTATCGATATAAGTTTCGAATATGTATATGGGCCTAAGGCAGTGATTATGATGTTGTGACTATTCCAGATAAATTAATGGGCCAGGAGTTGTGTTATATTAATGATTGAATATCCAAGGAGTGTTTATCAGTATAAAGAATACGATTAAAGTTTATGAATACATATATTCTTGTATACAAATCTCTCTGGTATAGGATGAAGAAAGATGTGGTATGTTTCTTACGACTTAATTGATTGGTTACTGGAAATGGCTAGGAATCTAATGTATTAGTTAATGAATCTTGCTTAGTTAAAAAATGGTAGCTAGCAATGGTTAATGCGTGACTTATGGTGAGGTCGGGTCTAGCATAGGTGAAGATTAATTGGTATTGATGACTAAGTTCGTGATGTTGATTACTCGATAAACAAGGAGTTGTATGTTAGTGAGGCTAGATAATAAGAGATATTGGTAATAAGAGGTGACTAGCTAATATCTTTGAATAGTTGCTAAATGGTTAACTAATGAATAGCTAAGCAAGGATTAGTTGGTAAATGATGGTTAGGTAATGAATGAATTCAGTTAATAGCAGATGGTTAGGTGACAAGTAGTAATGTGTTGTCTAGTATGATTAACAGATATAGGATGATTAGTTGATAATAATGAATGGTGGATAAATGATGGTTTTGATCTAGTGATGAACCTTGACTAGATGTTAGATGTTGGCTATTAAATAAATAGTTGTTAGATGCTATCCCGGGAATAAGGATTATGTGAAGGATAATGTTTAGGCTAATAACTAGAGGTTATGTGATGACTAGAGAACTATTGATTCTATTATAATAAGTGTTGGTTAGCTAATAACGAATAGTTTAAAAGTATTGACTAGATAGAAATTCGATTGTGATATGACTATTTTGTATGAGTATTTTAGTCTATGTTATTCAGTAATGACTATTATGATAATATGTTTGTAACTGACAAGGACGGAGGACACTGTTGTGATGATATATCAACCCGACAAGGCCGGAGAATACTATTGTGATGAAGTTGATACCCAACAAGGCTAGAGGATATATTAATAATATGTTACTACCCAGCAAGGCTGGAGGATACTACTGATGATGTGTTGATATCCGGCAAGGCTAGAGCTTGATTATGATGATAATGGGTCCTAATAGGGATATTTATAATGAGTTGTGATATTGATTATGTACTTTGCATTCATTCCTGCATGCGCATTGCCTGTCACCAGTATGCATCTATATTTATCAATCGGTATAGGACAGTTGCATATATATGGGTGAAGAATATGCTTTGTGTTGTTGTATGCTGATTAAACCTTCTGAGTTTAGGGCGGTGGGGATCCGCATAGGCTTGTCTAGGTATTTGATTGTTTGTAAGTGGAGGACTAAGGAGGTTTTATCAACGAAGGTCCTGTGGAAAAATCGTCCTATTGAGGAGGGCACTTGGGAGACCAAAACAAACATGTGTAGCAAGTATCCACATCTTTTTGCTAATTCAAATAATTCCTTGTTTTTTCTACTTGTTTTTTGTTTGCCCATTTGGGAATGAACGGTTGTTTAATTAGGATCTAATGTGATGACCCTCCTGATCGTTTTGTGAAATTTCTCATCTTTCCTATTTTAGTTCTCCCTATAGTTTGTGTACATGGTTTATGACTCACTAAAGGAGTAGTACCAATTCTTGAGGTGTTTGAAAGTTTTGAATATTTTAAATAATTATTTAATTAATAAATTAATGGATCAAAATAATAATTTATTTGCTTATGTGGTTAATACAAGTAATTTTAAGTGGGAAGGATTTATCCTATGTAATAATAATAGTAGCACCAAAAAGTGAGAAACAATGGTGGTGGCTGAACAAGGAATACGAAGTAGCTAAATTGACATTCAATGAATTTGGGGAAAGGGAAATTTTAATCAACCATTAGGTTAGCTTTGTATATTGGTACATTCCTATTGGTTATATGTTGGTAAGCTACTGCTAGTATGAGGTGAATTGCTTTAATTATGGGTAAAGTTTATAATTTATAAGTTAATGAAATTGGTACAAATTAGTGAATAATATGAGATGAATGATAAGTTAGTGGCAGTAGCCTACCGTGGTCTTTAGGTAATAAAATTATGAATTTGGATGACTTTTGTACTGATTTCTTATAATCCTTCTACATACAGACTATTGGTGTCATTAGTTACAGGTGAGTGCAACTATAGTGCTACTAAAAATTAGGCGGGATTGAGGAATTAATCACGGTAATTATAAGGTTATGATTAGATAATTATGATTAACAAAGGTTATATACGATGGCCTTATGTATATTTTACAAACTATAGTTATTGGGTATCCTTTAGTGCCTTGTATTTTCACACAACTATCGATAGCTATGAATTCAAAATTTGGGTATTAGGTTTAAAAATTCTTAGCCTGAGGATTGTATAATTGTCCATTCTAGTTGAAATTTGACATGCTAAGTCATACGCTTTTGGAGATTATGTATTTGAACAAATTGTAGCAATTTGGAAGCTTTACGGAAGGGCAAGACACTTGGAAATTAGCTTGCATTTGGATTCTTCGGTCGAGGTAGGTTACGGTTTAATTGGAGTTTAGACTCGATTTGATTGTGTTTATGCACCTAAATTGGATAGTTGTTAATTGGTATTCATACATGCTTGAAATTAATGATGTTTAGATGTTGAGGCGTTTATAAATGATTATTGAAAATCTACTTGATGGAATCGTCTTATGAATTTAAATGTACTTGTAAACTTGGTACATCGTATTGTATGCTGTGAGGTAGTATATTGTATGCTGTGAGGTAGTATAAATTTTATATTGATGTAACTTTTTTTTATGTTAGATTGGGTTCTATGCCAATACGGATATATATATGTTGGATCGGGTACCACGCCAATATGGATATGTATATTTTGGATTAGGTACCACACCTGTATGGATATGTATATGTTGGATCGAGTACCACGCTGATACGGATATGTATATGTTGGATCGGGTACAACGCCGATATGTATATGTATAAGGTGGATTGGGTACTATGACGGTATTGATATGTATATTTGGATCGGGTACCACGCCGGAACGGATATGTATATGTTGGATCGGGTACCGTACCACTACGAATATTTATATGGTGGATCAGGTACAAAGCTAATACGGATATGTATATGTTAAATCGTGTACCACGCCGGTACGGATACATATATGTTGGATCGATTACCACGCAGGTACAAATATGTATATGGTAGATCGGGTACCACGCCAGTACGGTACATAAACATAGGTTGTTCCCTGCAGGTCATGACTATTTGGGGAAAAATAAGTCACATAGAATATGTGTACATATTTGTGTTGATTCTGTGGATGTTTATAGTATGGCTGATAGTCTTATGGTTATGTGGCTTATTTGTGAGCACTGTTTGACCTTTTATTGCTGTATTGTTGATTCATTGAATATTTGTTATGTGACGGTGCATGTCTACTTGTTACTTGATTTATGTTATGTACATGCTATTAAATTGAGTTGGCCTATGATACCTACCAGTACATAGTGGTTTGTACTGATACTACCGTGTACTCTTCTTTTGTTGATTGCTAAAGGTGTTCTAGAGCTTAGGCATTGCCTCACATCTAGAGTTTAATAGAAGATCTTGATCTAAGGGTGAGCACTCTGTCTCCAGGCTTCCATGGATCATCCTATTTATTCTTGTCCATCTTTCGGGCAATGAAACATTCTTCATTTTCTTTATTTTTGGATATCTCTTTTGGACATCATCATTTAGTTAGAAGTTCTTGTGAGATGACTTTTGGGTCTTAGGGATTTTGGTAAGTAGTTTGTTGGTTTCTGCATTACTGGTGATTAGCTCCAGATTAATGTTGTTAAGTTGGTTTTATGATAATATCATTTTAATATTGACTAAAAGATTAGGTAACGGTTCGGTTTAGATGGTTCTCCCACAAGAAGATTAGTGTTGGTGCCACTCATGGCTATTTGGGTCATGACAATAGTGCTTATCCTACATGGTCAGTATATTCAAAGAATTGGCCGCATACTTTTTTTGTACTATATTATTTTATAATATAAGTTCTGATGTTCAACATCCCACTCATTCTAATTATGATCTCCTACCACTTAAAGAGAAACGTTTGGAAAGTCCTCATCCTTCGAGGACAAGACTTATCTATACTTATCTCTATTTTAGGTCTTAGTTTTAAGATTGTTAGAATTAGCTAGGGGCTTGTCCCTGCGACTTATCTTAGTAGAGTCTTTCAGATAAACGTTAGATTTTCAGTTTAATGTTTATGTCAGAAGATGTTTGGTTTTATACTCAGTAATGGTATTGATTTTATTTATTATTATATTACTTTAGTTTAGGATCCAAAAAAGGTTACTTTTACCAACCTCATTATAAATTATAACTTTCGAAACTTACATCCAACAATTGACAAGTTCAATATACATTAGGATGCACTGCAACTAAATGAACAAATAACCAATTAATATGCACACATACAACCAAATTCTGCCTTAACTCCAATTCAACCATAACTTACTGAATAACCAATGCATCTAAGGACATAACAATAATCTATACAAGGGAATAAATATAAGTAATTTGGTTTTATGCACTTACATTATAAATATATATAGATACGTATATTACATACGCTCTTTCACACATCCACAATTCATTCTTACCTAACACTCAATCAAATTCTCAACTTCCATCTTAGTACTATACTGCTATTAATCATTTTCTTAACCACTTTTCCTAAATTCTCTTATTAGCAAACAATCACACCACTTCTCACAATCTTCACCAAAGGATCATATTGCACACATCCAATATCTCTAGCCAATTAAGATTTAAGGCATTAACAATAACTTGTGTACCAACTCATCACCACTTAACAATCATGCATTATATATAGATCAACTCATTCTCACAATACTACTCATTTGACAACAACAACAACAGACCCAGTGTACTCCCACCTAGTGGGATCTTGGGTGGGGGAGGTAGAGAGTACGCAGACCATACCACTACCTCAGGAGAAGTAGAGAGGCTGTTTTCGATAGACCCCCAACTTAGGATTGATAATAATATAAAAAACACAAAAGATAAGTTCATATAACTAGTATGGTACACAAGACAAACTAACAATATAACAAACACTAAAGATAAGTGCATATAAACTTGTACGGTAAGCCAAATAAACTAACACTTCTATCCACGCACAAGAAACTCTAGGCACTGAGGAGCGCACCCCTACTATTACTGATGCAATCCCACCCCCAACCCTCTTCCCTAATCCTTGTCCTCCATACCTTCCAATCAAGGTTTGTGTCCTCTGTTAGCTATAATGGTTCCATATAAAGCCTAATCACCTCCCTCCAATATTTCTTCGATCTACCTCTACCCTGCCTAAAACCATCCATAGCTAGTGTCTCACACCTCCGTATAGGAGCATCAAAATCTCTCCTCGTCACGTGCATGAACTAGCGTAACCTTACTTCTTGCATCTTGTCCTCCACCAAGGCAGCTCCCACCTTCTTCTGAATAATCTCATTCCTTACCTTATCTTTCCTGGCATGCTCACATATCTATTGCAACATTCTTATCTATGCCACCTTCAACTTTTGGATGTGGGAGTTCTTAACTAGCCAGCACTCTACTCCATAAAACATAGATGGTCGGACTACCACTCTATAGAACTTACCTCTAAGCTTTAGGGGCTCCTTATTATCATATAAAACTCTCAAAGAGATCCTCCATTTCAACCATCCTTCCCTAATATGATGTGTGACATCCTTATTAATCTCTCTCTTTTGAATGGCTTGAGAGTCTAGCTTTACAATCACTCCAGCCTCATACGACCCATCACTGAACTTACATTCTAAGTACTCTGTCTTGGTTCTACTTAACCAAAATACTTTAGACTCAAGCTTCTGTCCCCAAATCTCTAACTTATCATTAACTCCACCCTGAGTCTCGTCAATCAATACCACATCATCTGTTAATATATACCAAGGCACTTCCCCTTGAATACGTCACGTCAAAACATCCATCACCAAGGCAAATAAAAATGGGCTAAGAGTTGATACCTGGTGCAACCCTATCATGATTGGAAAGTGCTCTAAATCTCCACTTACCATCCTCACATGAGTCTTTGTACCATCATACATATCCTAAATCGACCAAGTATATGTCAAGGGTACCCCTCTAGCCTCCAAACACGTCCACAAAATCTCTCTAAGAACTCTGTCATACGCCTTCTCAAGATTAATAAACACCATGTGCAAATCCTTCTTCCTCGCCTAAAACTGCTCCACTAATCTCATCATAAGTTTAATTGCCTTAGTGGTCGATCGACCTGGCGTAAAACCAAATTGATTCTCAGAGATCGTCACGATCCTTCTCATCCTCAACTCTACCACCTTTTTCCAAACCTTCATAGTATGGCTCAACAACTTAATACCTCTATAGTAGTTACAACTCTGGATGTCTCCCTTGACATGAAAAATAAAATAGTAGGTAAGATTAAAAATAGTTGGGATGTTATATTTATAGTATACAAGTCATAAACCGACTTGGATTGGGTTTCCATGCTATTTTACTTCAGATGGGTAGAATTATCCTGATTTTGGGCATCGGTGCGATACGGAGACATGCAAATTCACAATTGTAAAAAAATCTGTCAAATGCCAGTAGTTGTTAGCGATTTCAACGCATCACGGGGCCTCCTTTAAATCTATATTAAGCTAAATGATCCGTACTTCCAAGAACTTGGGCTTCTTATGAATACAGTGATGTTTTGAACTCCTCCATTTTCCAGCTCTACAGTCGTCACACACCCAATACTTTTCAGGGGTCAAACTTACCTCTTGTGCTTTTGTTGAGCATCCGAGCCTTCTTGAGTTGTTTCCACTTGATTTGAAACTTTTATATCCTTAATATATCATCATAATCCATGAAAATAGCATCCTAAATCATTATAAACATCAATTAAGAGCTCAAAACAACATAACATCCTCACCGATGAACTAGAAACACGAGCTAGGCATAGGCTAAATTCACGTTGAGCGTTAACTCATTGTTTTCACTCTTTTATTGATCCAATTGACCCTTGAACATTATAACTAAGTTTTTTCACATATAAATACATAATAACAACCTTGATAAGAATACAAGAGACTAGACAACACCTAGCTCAAGCTAGTCACACTAGCTTTCTCGATTGAACTCTAAATGGTCGAATTGAATCAAAACTTGTGTGGAAACACCATTAAACATTGTGAACACATACTTGGACACATAATTGCTTATTTATATCCTTATCAATACATGTATGATAATAATCACCCTAAAAAAGGCTAAATAAGCTAGAATAGTAGCGCTAGAATGCATAAATTCACCCAACATCACCACCCCACACTTAAAGTATTGTTCGTCCTCGAACAATTGTTAACTATAAACGCCATGAGCTGAAGAGACTCCACACTTCTACTACATGAAAGAAACTCAAGCTAGCACTACAATGACTACACAGATGCAAGTTTACAACAGTAAGCATGTTATACACAATTGAAAGCTCATGACACTACTCCAAAACATCCTAGCTTTAAGAATTGGCTCACCTAGTTGGCAAACTCATGATTATTTCTCATTCAAGGAAATCATACAAATCACCCACATTCATCATACATGTGCCCCTCACAACAAGAGTGTTACCCATAATCTCTCACAATAATGCAATTTATAACGTAATGGGTACAAGAATTAAATTATGCTTACTCTCACAAAGAATTAACAAGTTACACATAATGATCCATAGGCTTTCCCTTAGTGTAATGCTCCACTAATAGTTGAATGTAAATCTTGGGATCAATTAGGTCTTTTCCGGATTGTAATGTAGGCTAAGTGACGGGTAGGAACTATTTTGGCCAAGAATAGTGACTCACCTCTCTAAGAGCTTTAATACACTACATTAAATATTTAAAACCAATCTCCAACAAAAAAATTTATGCCATTTTTTTTATCCACTCATATCTTTTATTTTGCCCCATCTCTTTTAAGCATTTTCACAGTCACCCGGTGGGCGTATAGTTACTACCACATGAATCATTTTTCTCATTCTTTTCTATCATGGCAATATTTCTAACATCAATTATATCACATCAATCCACCACAATTCAATTATAAACACCAATAACTATTACCTTGGGGTATCAATTTCACCTTTTCTTCTTTAATTTCTCAAACTCCTTTCTCAAATTCATTTTTTTCAATTAAAGAACTTAGAAGCCTTTTGAATCAACTTATGTTTTATCAAAGAAGGGAGTAGGCTACATATGAGGCTACCAAAAAAAAGGATAAAGGCTCAATGGGGTTTAACTAGGATAATGCACAAGGGTAGGTAAAAAAAATGTATAAAACAAAGCTATCAAAGAAATGCCTAAATCATCTCCTAAACCCACACTCTTTATTTCGCTTCACACACACACCAAGCAAGTTCTAGACATCACATGCAATAAGAAATATACAAAATACCTCACTCGCACATGGCACATGCTCAACTCAATATGATCATCATAGACTCCCTACCAAACAATAGCATGAATTCAGAATTAAGCCAACATAAAAAAAATCATAAACTTGAGCCTAGGAGTCTCAAAAATAGCAATTCACTCATCAATCAACATGCTTTTACAAACAAACCCACTTGCATCATGCAATAAAAAATAGCACCAACTAGAATGTCTTACTTATTCCTAACCTAAAATTTTTGAAAATTGAGCCAAAATTTGGAAATTTCCCCACCCCACACTTGAAAATCTACTTTGTTCCCAAAATGAATTTAAAAGTAAGAAATAGAAATACTCCCTAAGGCCTCTAGGCCTAGCTAGTAGCATCTTCACATAAAGAGGGGATCTATGGAACCCCACACTCCATCTTTGCCATGCTTCAAGCTCAAGTTTACGGTACTCAGACTTCCTATAACCTGTGACTCAACCAAAAATAAAAAACTACATGAAATAAAAACTAAAAACTGAAAATAAAACCTACTTACCTTGGGTTGCCTCCCAAGAAGCGCCTAATTTAGTGTCGCGGCACGACCCAATCAACTTTTTCTCCACCTTGAGGAAATAAATTTCATCCCCAACATCGCATCCATCTTTTTGCCTCGATCATATAGAGGTGGTATAAAAATTAAGAAGCCGAGTAATGGATTGATCATGATAAATCACTCAACCTTAAAGTGAGGTGTGTTTTTATGTTTTTTTCTAGTGTAAAATCAAGAATATAGAATTCTTGTTCCTTATCTTCGCACTCTTCTACTATTTTAAATGATTCCACAAACAATATATCATTTAAACATAATGTAGAAAAGTACTTTGAATGAGGCCCAACCAATACTATTTCAAAATTTACACTATCCTCAACACCTTCACTTTTATTCTCCTTCTCAATATCAGCCTTAAGATAAAGATAATAATATAGTGATTGCGATTCTTGTGTTTGTTCCACAAGTTGGCTAATGTCCTCCTCATATTCTTCTTCCCTTAGCCACTATAGACATGGTGGCAGTGGTAACAACCTAAGACTTTCAACAATTTTAGTTTTTGAGTACTCAGACTTCCTCAAATTATCAAGAACTTTCTCTACAACTGGTTGGATATACTCTTGATCTACAACCTCCCTATGGATATTCAAAGTTGCCAACAACTATGTTTGAGACACTAAAAGTTGTTTCAGCATCTCTTCTAAATGGCTCATTTGAGTTGGGGCCTACATGTTTAGTTGTTGCTGCTGAAACTGCTGTTGGTTGGTCTGTGATTGAATTTGTGACTGAGTCAACCCTATTCGATTGCAGTAGTTTATATAATTTTGCAATTGATCATAGCCCACAAACATTACTAAATCAGGGTTTACAGCACACATATCTTCAGAATGATCACTTTGACCACAAACCAAACACCAATTTGCATTCTATTCCTCAGATAGAACAGTATCGAATCATATTTTGAAGGTCCCATCCACGCACTTCCATCAAAATCTGGACAATAAGCCTCATGATGTAGGTCTCCACAAAAACAACAAGAATCGTCATCACTCAAAAACCATCTATCCCAGGCTGACATCTTTAGACAAATGTGAGAAAAAAAAAATAAAGAAAAATAAAGAGAAACTAAACAAAAACTATATACAACTCAATATACAAAAACTAAAAATAAGATAGTTGCCTAATAACAAGTCCCCGACAACGGTGCCAAAAACTGGACAGCTTCCAAGCACACACGCAAGTGTACGTGGTCTTATCAAGTACTATAGTGGCTTCAAGGAATCCCAAGTATCGATCTCTCTGGGACTTGTGTTCACCGCCTATCCTATTCTAGTTTATCTAATTGAGGAGAGTAGCAAATAAAGTTATAATTTTGAAAGTTAAAACTAATGAAAACTAATGTATAAAATAAAATCTTGGACAACCAATAGAGTAAAGCCCAGGGTTGAGGCATTTCGAATAATCATACAAATATCTATTCCTATCATAGTTTAGTTGGTTATCAGATTGTTGATTCGCAAGGTTTATGCTATGATTTTAGTCTCCTGACCTCAAATCTTCTATCTAGTGAACATTGTACCCACAACTCCCGCAGAGATACAAAAATTCAACTAAATCTATCAAGTTATCTTCTTGCAATTGATTCAAACAAGGCTTCTAGGTATATCGCTATCCTAGATGCTAATTCTAACTCCTTCATTCATAAAAGAGTAAGAACCTTGTTCCTTAATTTCTTCATTCTATCCTATGATTCTCCCCCAAGATTCACATAGAAATATAGTTTATTCTAATTGTACCTAATCATCAAAATAGTAATCTCAACAAATCAAGAACAATCCATATGATAATCCATAATTAAACTACAATAAACAATATTAAAGAGTATTCATGTTCTTGGCCTCAACCCAGAAAAAGGGTTTTAGCCTTTAATGGAAATATTCATCATCCAATCCCTTGGAATGATAATACAAACTATAAAAAAAAACTAAATTAAAGAATGATAAAACCTAAAAGAAGTTGTGTTATCCTCCAATGATGTTCCAAGTTTATCTTGGGTTTCCAAGAGATCCAAGTCATAAACCGACTTGGATTGGGTTTCCACGCTATTTTACTTCAGATGGGCAGAATTATCCTGATTTTGGGCATCGGAGCGTCGCGGAGACATGCAAATTCACAATTATCAAACAATCTGTCAAATTTCAGTAGTTGTTTGTGATTTCAACGCTTTGCGGGGCCTCCATAAACTCCAAATTAAGATACATGCGCCATATTTCCAAAAACTTGGGCTTATCCTGAATCCAGTGATATTTTGAAATCCTCCATTTGCCATATGTATAGAGGACACTCGCCCAATACTTTTCAAGGGTCCAAATTGCGTCTAACTTGCGTCTTGTGCTTTTGTTGAGCATTCTGAGCCTTCTTGAGTTGTTTCCACTTGATTTAAAGCTTTTATATCCTTAATGTATCATCATAATACATGAAACAAGAATCCTAAATTATTAAACATATCAGTTAAGAGCTCGAAAAAATACAAGATCCTCACCGATGAACTAGAAACACGAGCTACTCACAGTCTAAATTCACATTGAGCTTTAACTCATTGTTTTCACTATTTTCTTGATCCAATTGACCCTTGAACATTATAAATAGGTTGTTTCACATGTAAATATATAATAACAACCTTAATAACTTATTATAAAATATTAGAACCCAACACAAGAGACTAGACAATACCTTGCTCAAGCTAGTCGCACTAGCTTTCTTGGTTGAACTCTAAATAGTCGAATTGAATCAAAACTTGTGTATAAACACCATTAAACATTGTGAACACATACTTGGACACATAATTGCTTATTTATATCATTATTAACACATATATCATAATAATCATCCTCAAAACAAGGCTGAATAAGCTTGAATAGTAGTGCTAGAATGCATAAATTCAGCCAACATCAATAACAACCTCATAATAATGAAAACCCAACCTAAGTGATTTAATATTATGCCTTTCCTTTACGAACGACCTTAGAATCGACTACAACATTCAAATATAGCATCTACGCATCAATAAAAATCCAACAATACCTATATTTCCTATATTCAGGTCAGTTCCAAAATGGAGTTGAAAAACAAGTTCAATAAAGAGGGGTTAGAATCAAAAATAAATTTCCAAAACACATTCCAAAGTTTTTAGGAGTTTACAGGTGAAAATCCATTTGAAATTGTGTTAAAATGAGGTCCAAATATTAGGAAAATCCTTTCTAAGCTTTACCGGTAAAACCTCAAATTTCCAATTTGAAATCAAGATTTTAAGTGTTTCCAAAGTTATAATTAACAAAAAATAATAAGAATAAGGTTTTAGATGTTACCAAAGCTCAAATGTTGAAGAAATCCTCAAGAATTTCCAAAACCCAAACCTCAAAAGTTCAAAAATAAAAGAAAAATATGAAAATAGATTTTTATATCTACCCAGCTTTGGCTACTTAATTGGTCAAATCACCGCTTAGACTTGATAGACAAGCTAGCATCTTAATATCTGGATAAAGTATGAAAATGTGGCTCATACTCAACAGTAGTCTGGAGCCTAGTCCAAGTGATAAAACTAGTCATGCATGTGATCAAAAAATTGAGTCCAAGTCATAGCAGGTAAACCCAAAGGTCTAGAACTAGCAAACGAATACCACCAATCCCAAGCCATATCCGTTATCTAATAAGTAGTACAAGCAACTTCATAAGACTCAATGGATCCAAGATTGTGTAACTTCTACTGGTAACTAGTCAAAAACTCACACGCATTCTCATCAATAGTTCCACTATACTTGGGCTGTCCAAAGAAAATAAACCTCTCAAATCTCTTCTGATTATCAACTATGCCTGAAGCAACTACAGGAATAATAAGTTTGAGAGAAAATGAATCCACACATTGGGGGTATCATAGATGATTGTTGCACCCCAAAACCAGGAATGCCATAAGTAAACGCTAATGATGGAGGTGGAATATCACTCCAACATAGAGCAATACAGGGTAAAATCAATGGAGCACCCTCCAAATAACTCAAGAGACGAACCAAGAATCAGATGCATTGGGTTATCAGCTGAACCAGGTGGAACCTTTGGCTCTACATCTCCTGTCTAATAGCCATCTCTAGTATACTTAACCTCAGTCTTGAGAGAGGTCTCTCTATCACATCCTATAATCATAGCAACTCCTAGTTCCCAACTTCTACCTCAAGTCCATCCATGACCCCTACCTCTCCTTCTAGTCTAACCTTCACCCTTTAATGTTGGCTTTAGCTATGAAGAAAAAAGAGAAACACAACTTAGAGCATTAGGTAACAACAAACCATGTGACTAGGAATTAAAATTGAGAAGTTTAACCGTGGATATATTATATCCCCTCAAAGATAGATACAAAAATCTATGTTCCAATGTGCAAGACTCTAATGGACATCCCACTCTTACACTTATGAGACCGGTGAACCTGATTGATCTAATATCAATTTGTCATGACCCAAAAATGAATCATGATGACTCTTATCCTAATTTAGCTGGATAAGTAAGCCAATTACCTAAATTAATAAAGGAAAATTAAAACAACAACATTAAAAAAAAGAAAACCACCACATTGTAACCCAAGGTGGGACTTTTAGAACAAAGTCAAACCTATGAAAGTATAAAATAGAAGTAATCTGAAAAAAAAACATAAATCTCCCAAAACCTACTATCATAATGTAAGAGCATCTAATACAATATAAAAACTAAAACTGAACAATTTGTCTCAAAGAACAAAGTAAAGAAAAAAAGTGATAGAGAATGTCTGAATTAGCCCCCAAGTTAGAGTAAATTGCACCTGGAGATCAAGATATGCTCACACAAAATCAACTGCTCGTGAAGTTCTCATAGTATGATCTACACCAAAACTTCACAGTAGCGGTGAGTACGATCAACTTGTACTTAGAAGGTATAATAGGTCGACTGAGCAAAGGAAAATAGAAGAAAGGTAAAGCTAATACTATGAGAACATCACCTACAAGCAGAAAAATTCCAAATGCACTCGCATTATCTCCACTAACAGTTCTGAAATATATATACAAACAAAAATGGAAATAATAAAGATATGTATACAAAAGTACACAAAAACTAAGAACAAGTCAAGTAAATTAGGGAAAATCAAGAAATAATTATATGCAACGTAATGCAATAAAATATGGATGGGATGAACGGTGAATTCCATATCATGAATTTCTATATAGACCCCTTGATCCCGCAGCTACTCAATAGGATCCATGGGGAGTTCGTAACCCATATATTGTATCTTATTTTTCAATCTCAACACATCTCTCCAGCTTGTGTTCACGAAGAGGGTTTTTGTGAAAGTTTCTTAATTTCCTTCAAAAATTGTTTTTCTCAATGGTACCAATATCTCTTGAATGTATATGTATGGAATGAGGATGTACTACTTATAATCAGTCAAATAATTAGAATATCCTATCCAATCTATATGTAAGTATAAATAAGTAATCCTAGAAATCAACTCAATATCTCCATAATTAATGATTATCAACTTAATATTTTACAGCATTAGAATAAATATGTATATAAGACATTATTTATATCATATCAACTCATAACTCGGTTATAGCTATCATGATAAAGACAACTAATTCTCAAATATGGCCTATATTATCAAATTAAGCCCCTACACGGGTATTATATCTTTGATGAAGACTCATAATGCACAAAGTGAGCCACTAATGTCAAATAAAGCCCTTACATATGTAACTCACAATATCAGACACCACAAGCCAATATAAGTAGGATATAAGCCCCCAAATAGGAACACAATAGTAATAGTATCTCAAAATATAAGCCTTATAGTTATATTTTCCCTAACCTATAGCATGGTTTACTTAAATACTTACTACCAGCTCAATCTGAAGAATGGTAAATCATAACATACCTCAAAATACTGGAAGCCCAGTCTAATGTTCTTCAATACAGAGCCTTCTCTTGATGAACCACTTCAAAATCAACTACAACATTCAAATGTAGCATCTACATATTAAAAGAAACCCAATGATACCCATATTTCCATATTAAGGTTGGGTCCAAATTGGACTTAAAAAATGAGTATGAAAACAAAAAGGATAAAACTAAAAGTTTTGTTTCAAAACAAATTCCCTGAGGTTTTAGTATTCTACAGGTGAAAACCCTCTCAAAATGGGGTTTAAAAGGAGGTCCAAATTAAAAGAAACCCTTTTTTAAGATTTACAGGTAAAAACCTCAAATTTCCATTTTGAAATAATGATCATAAGGTGTATTCAAAGATATATTCAACAAAAAATATTGGAAATAAAGTTTTTGGTGCTTACTTAAGGTCAAATGATGAAGAAATCCACAATAATTTCCCCAACCCAAAGCTCAAAGGTCCCAAAATGGAGGAAAAATGTGAAAATGATTTTTTATATCAACCCAACTCTCATTGATAAAGTAGTCAAATGACCACTTAAGCAATAATATCTGAAGAGATGCACGGGTAACTTCTAAAGCAGTCTGGGCAATGTAGTTAAGCCGCTAGAGAAGTCCTCTTTCACTAAAGCAGCAAATTCTAAACCGGTCAAGTATCCACTTTAGTAGTAGGTGACAGGTCCAATTGGCCACTAAGGCAGTACTTTCCCGATTATGTAGCCCCCACTACACAGCACTTTGCTGCTAAAGTGGTTGCACCGGCTTTCAACTGCACCAACAACTTTGCTAAGTTGCAAAGTTGTCATTTGACTCCATGAGAGTAATTCAAAATCCCATAAATGTAAATGAACTATGCTACTAGAATAATATCGATATTTCAAACTCAATGGCGATGTTGGACATTTTTAAAAAGTATTGTTTCCACTAAATTAACCCTCAGGACTCCTTTTCATTATTTTTCAAATGATGGGTTGAAATGAGATATAAAGGTCCCAAACCCCAAACAAGCATCCTACTAATCCAAATTTGCCCTTCTGGATCTACTAGCATAGTCTGTTTTGTCATCCAACACTCAGAACAACAAAAGTTGACAAAAATTAAGTTTGAGGCTTTCCTAGACTCTAATAATCACAAACTCACAGAATTCTTTCTTGACTGTATCAAATATCATTCAACCATCCCAAACCCTAGATTTAACATATAACACCTAAGGGAAAGGGAAAAATGGTCATATCATATAAAAATGGAAATTCATAAATCAAGTCATTACATATGAGTAGAAATAGTTAAAAATTAAGATTTCACCTTGAATGATACCATAAATGTTTAAAATCCATACACTATAAATCAAAACACGATTGATACTGAAAGGCATAAAATTAATTTATTTTGTTTAATAAATGATTCATTGTAAATCTACAGTATACATGGTAAGTGTTAAATTAACTTCTATTTTATCTCTCTAAATCTAACTAAAGGAACAGAGAAAGAAAACATTAGATTTGTGCAGAATAAGAGATAAGATTTCACCTTGAATGACACCATAAAATTTTTACTATTTTAATACATTTTAATTATAATACAAATTAAATATAGAATGTATAAAACTAAACATGATGTATTGAGATCGATCATTTTCATTTAAAAACAAAAATGGGTTAGTAGATATATTGAACATTGAAACTCTTACTTTAAATTCAAATTAATATTTTCTAGTGACAAGTAAAGAGTTTAAACCCATATCTTATTAAGCTAGATGAAGTTTTAACTCCAATAATCTCCTGAGCTTATGACCAAGCATATTTTTTCTTGATTAAATGTAGTTAAAATATTTTAATATTTACTGTATTTAGTAAACTACATTTTTATTTACTTAATGTGTCACTGTCACGACCCAATTTCTTGAGTCACGATGGAACCTACTTTAATCCACCAGTAGGTAAACTAAACCATATCCCGGAATGATAATTAATGGGCTAACGAGCATAACATAAGAAAATAGAGGTCAAACTGATAAATCATGCGAATACATACAGACATACATTAATACATACACACACGTATGTGCGTGTGTGTCTGTGCGTGCGAGCATGCTATATAAGAGGTAAAGAGGAAAAATATCAAAATAAGTTCCCCCATGACCTAGTAAGGCCAGTACAAGAGCCATTAATACAAAAAGAGTACTAGACACTGTCAAAATCTACATCATCATCTCCAAATATACAAATAAGACTATTAAAATAGAAATAAAGGAGGATTAGCTCCTAACTCTTAAAGCTCATCCCATCTTCGAACAATAAATTGACACAAGGATTTCATCAATAATTTTGGCTAGTACTCAAATCTACATCAGGGAAAAAGGTATTGAAGTGTAGTATGAGTGTCAAAATAACGGTTACTCAATAGGCATTGTAGTCCAACTGAGCTAAGTTACACTAAGAGAATAAATAAAGTGCGATAATATAAACCAAAGTCCAAAAATTATGGAAGAAATAAAAAATAGTATGCCAATCTAGGAAACACAATAAGTAGAATGCATATAACTCAAAATGATAATAAAAGCCTAACTACAATCTAACTTGGCACCCAATGCCCATAATGCATAAGCAAGAAGAAGTAAATCCAACCTAGCCTATATAAACATAATGGGTATAAGAAATGAATAATACAAATGTAAGGATAGAATAATCAGCAATAATAAACATAAAATAAGCTGACAAGAGCAATATGAGTGCCTAATGCTCCTTTCCATCCATAACCACTACTCTATTGGTATCTACTAGTTTTGTTACTCTAGATTAGTAATTGGAATAATTCTAAATGCCTTACTCTAGTTAGAACTCATAAGTAATAATCAATAAGTATATGTCAGACTTAAATGAAACTAATAGATAATAATATTTTAGAAATTTTTCATCACAAACTGAAACAAAAAAGAATGAATTAAATAGAGATATCCCCAAGGTTTTGACACATCTCAAGTCCATTTATTCAATATATTAAAATTTTAGGTGGTCAAATTCTTTAAGGAAAATACTATTCCAATTGTTATATAAGAATAGAACAATACCCAAGTCTACCACAAAATTAGGTAATAGCCTAAGAAAGAAGCTATGTGATTATTAATGTCTAAAAGGGGTTATTCTAAATTTCTATCTTAAAAAGGGCAGTGGGATGGACTACCAATTATGAAAACCCAACATAAATCTATCACCTACCCAAACCTAGGCTATGAATTCTAAATCTTATCTCAAGTCATTAAAAGATCAAATTCCTGTCCTAAAGGATAATCATATACTTACTAATATAAGAGAAAACAGGGATGAATTTGACCGATAATGTCCCCTATCAAGCTGAATAAGGAAGTAAATGCTAAAATTACAATTGAGCCATAAATACCCACTCATAACTAGCATAATATAACTTTAAGAACATGATAAAACACATTTTGGTAGAAAGATAAGCCTAGCCTACTTGAATACCACTAAAAGTACATAAAATCCTATATTCCAAAGATTTTTTCTTATGAGAAGTGTAACACCCCAGGTTTTTGATCCTTGAAAATTTGCTACAATTTTATCCTCACTGTCCAAACTATGACTCCCTTGACAAGTCGTAGAGAGTCTTGATGGGTCATAGGGACTCAGTCACAACTTCATCAGAACAAGTGGCTTTGTATTCTGCTGTTAGTACAAGTGGCTACCAACTAGTTGTCAAGACTTCTTACGGGTCAAAATGACCAAGTTGTAAGGTGTCTAGAAAGCTTGGCCCAAGACACACTATTCATTACGACTCGAGGCTCGAGTCGTAAAGTCCCAATCATAGGGTATCCAGTATGTCATACTAAATTATTGCCATCTTGAGTACGAAAAGTGGTTATGAGTCATTATGTGCAGTTATGAGTTGGTAGTATGGATCATAGCTAGACCAGTATGGGTCCTTGGTGGGTCTATCTTGACTACGACTCCTTTTGATAAGTCATGATACGTCCTTATGAGTCGTATAGTGACCTATAGTCACTGACGACTAAATTTTAATTTTTGAATTAAGGGAACTTTAGTCAATTCATTCCTCATCCAATTAAAACCCCACACCCATAAAGAACTTAATGGGGGATTGAAATTAATCCTTAACATACTCAAATACTTAAAATATTTTCTCAATTTCTCTTAAGCAACCATACTTAGGGTTTCCAAGAAGCAGGTCATCGAAGGGCTCCAAGGAGGATATCCTTCCATAAAACTTGGTATTTTAGTTATGTTAATCTTCCCTCATTGTTAATTTGTTAAAATAATATGTTTTTAAGTATTGTTCATGAGATGCTGATGTTGGTTTTGAAACAAGGGTAGAAGGTTGTAATACCCCAAACTTTCCTTAAGTCTAAATTGTATCTCTAAAAGATTAAGGAATGACTTCCAAAGTGAGTAGTATTTAAATCAGATAGATTTTTCCTAATTTAGACTTTTTATTGTGTGGTAATTGAATTATCTTTCTAATGATACCAATTTCATCCAAATCCAGTATTAGAGTGAGAAGTTATGACCATTTTACTGAGAGTTGTCAGAACCACCCAGGTGCGATGTATAGTTGATGGACCGTCGAGCTTGTGATGGCCCATCACTCAAGCTGTTGGAACTAAGATAGTAAATCCATCCACTGGCTAAGTGCGACGGTCAGGCCGACGGACCGTCGATCTTGCAACGGACCGTCGCCCAAGCCATCGCTACTAAGGTAGTAAGCCCCTATTCTGGTCAAAGTCCAAAGGTCGGACCAACGTACCATCGAGACAGCGATGGACCATTGCACTAGCCGTCACAGATCCAATTCAGCAATTTTAAGTCATTTTTGAAATGGGCTTTTTGATCTTTTTCACCCTTTTTAACATCTAGATATATCAAAATGAAGCATAGAACTTTAGAATCATCTAAAGCATTAAGAACTAGGGTTTTCTCTCCAGATTAACCCTCAAGATAAAATTTAAATCTTTCTCCATGAACCTTAAGATTGTACCATAGTTTCTACAAATTGAGTTAAGATTCAAGGTCCCCAGGTCAAAAGCTTTAAGAGTACTAAAAAGAGTCTCAAGTAAGCTTGTTAATCTTCAAGTCATAATATAAGGTATGTGGGGTTTGAACAAGGACACTCCTTTTGTCCTTGTGCCCAAAGTTGTTTTAATTACAAATATATATGATTTTACAGGTTTCTTATGTAATTGAAGTATGGTTTTATAAACTATGTTATTATTTCTCGATATTATGATGGTTTTAATGTTATAGAAATTAAAGTACATGAGTATGTTGAGATTACAATGCATATTGTTGAAAATTTCCAGATTTTTATATGATTTATAAATCTTTATGATATCGTGTATGAATTTTGATACGTCTTAATGTGAGATTGTTATATGGGTCATTAAGCACTACTTGAGATTGAAATTTTAAGAATTTTTGTTCTAGAAGAACCCATGATTTGAGTATTTTGAGATTATTGAGAAATTTTTGACCTTAACGGTCATAGTAGCCTTGAAATCCACTTTTCTAAATAAGATTACATATTTTATAGTTTGGTTCTTTATGAACCGCGAGATTATTTTAATGTGTATTTCTATGAGATGAGTATAGCTAACTAACGGGAGTAGTATTTAGCACCGAGTTGGGTACGTTACTACAGTTTCATACCCTAGAACTACGTTCCATAGTAGGATTGTGATTTAGGGGCCCAAGGCTGAGATAGTGATCACTGAATTGAGGTTATACTCCCTGGCAAGAGTATGACGCCTCTCGCCAACGTGAGGTTTCTTCCTTAGGAGGACAAGACGTTGGACTCCATGTTCCTCGTATGGTGTATGTCGGTTAAGAGAACCTCCCTAATAGTAAGATTTTCAAAGTAGTTTCTTAAAGTAAAATTTTCCTAAGAAGAAAGTATTTTTCCCTATTAGTAAGAGTAAGTAATAAGTTTTTAAAGTAAAGTATGTTCCTTGAGATGAGATTTATACTATGTGTTCCATTATTCATAATTTACAAGATATGTATTTTGAGATTATTCGAGCTTTGTAATTCACTTATATTAGCATGCATGATTTCTATAAAGATTAATGATATTATTATTTTAAGTATCGTATACACCCCCATATACTCAGTACATTCTCAAAGTACTAATCCACATATACGTCTGTGTGCTACATTGTCTCATAATATAGGTTTAGGTGCTTAGTCTCAACAGCGTTAGTGATCTCTGAGTACCTTGATCTACACCTTTATAGTTGGTGAGTCCGCATGGTTCGAGGACCTATTTTTCTTGATTTCAGTCTTAATAGTAGTTGGGTTATTTCTTTTCAGTTGAGTATGAGTCAGTTAGGGATCTGTCCCTATAGCTCTCTAGTTCTTGAGTAGTAGAGGCTTTGTTAGACTAGACTATCAGTGGTATTTTAGACTTTTTAGCATGTTACTATTTAGACAATATTCTTTTGTTATGTTATTTGAGGTATGTTATGACAGTTCTATTGTTTTTCTTTATCCATCTTAAAGTAAGTATTAGAAGTAGTAACAGGCTCAAAGGGTTAGCTTAGGGCTACTTGTAGCCTTAAGCACCATGTGACATCTCAGGATGAGATTTTGGGGCGTTACAAAGGTTGTGAATGTTTATGGATTGAACAATATTTCTCATGGTTTACATATGATTAATTATGATTTAATTATTATTTTGAACTTATGGGTGTATGGGTATGGTGAATGAAAAGGGAATTGTGATTTCCCCAAACTTATGACTTTTGAAGTGGTTATGACCCCAACCCCATATTGTGAAATTGGTTTTTAGTTATGAAAAATGTGGGAATTTGAACTATTCTTGTACTAGTGCATAGTGATTTTAAATTGAACCTTATGGGGTTGTATAATTCTGTAAATTAATATGTAATTAAATCAAAGGGTTTGTGAATTCTCCTACGAGAAGATAAGTGGTGTGAAATATTGATGTTATCTTATAAGTGTAGTTGGTATGACGATACCAACAAAATATGCTTTAATGTGTAATATGCTTCAATGAATGGGAATGTGTGAAATTTTTTTAATTGGGCTTTAATGAGGATCATGTAGCTGAGTCATATCTGAGAGATTAATACTGGAAATCATTGTTGCCAATACGGGGGTCTATATGACCAGGTGGTTCGAGTCCTTCTTAATATTATTATGATATGATTGGGAGGTTGATGTCCCCCCATATATTACTATAGGATTTGGTGCTCGTGTCACCTTGATATGCCAAGTGGTTTGAGTCCCCCAGAGTGTATATGTATACCCTCTGGTTCATGCAGCCACATATACTAAGGCCCTACTAGCTGCGAAAGAGCTGGACTCATATAGCTCATAGATGCCTTTGTATGCTATGACGGTTTAGATAGACAATCCAGGCTAAAGTATTAAGTGCTTGTTAAGCCCTATTCCCTATCCTGGCATGTGATATATATATATATATATATGTATATTTATTTGATTATGTGCATTGATTTTGAATAATTTGAACTGTTGGCCATGGTATTTTGTTCTCCTTATCCCTAAGTTATATACTAGTGTTCATCTCACTAACCATCTCCAAACGTTGTATCCCTACACGATGCAAGCACCATAGATACTTCTACTTTTCTTGAATGGAGTTAGGTCAGTCAGCTTGGTTTTTTAAGTTTTGGTAAAGTGGTGAGATTCCATCCCACGAAAGTCTTAGGCATTTCACCAACTTTAATTCTTATGTTTGAGTTGTTAGTTACTTCCATTAACACTATCATTTTATTCTCATTGTCATCTATCAGAGTCGGGGGTATGTCCTAACCAAGACTAGTTTTGTTTTTTCATTTAGAAGGCTTTGATTGAATTATTACGGATATTAGGCAATATTAATCTTATGTTTGGCCAGTCACCATTCATCAATTATCGACATATTTTGACTTTCATTAGTTATTATATGCTATCTTGTTATATATTTAGAATTCATCCAACATTGGGAAATGTTATGTTTGGTTAGGTGCAGGGGGTGATATTTGGTCCACATGGGACTTGAAATATCTACAATGACCAAGTACTAGTTTGGGTTGTGATAGAGATGGTATCATAGCCTAGGTCCATTAGGTGTTCAACAAATTCATGTGAAGTGGAGTCTTATTTATGGGTGTATTGCGTACCACACTTATGAGGGAGAGGCTATGAGGCATTTAGAAATTTTTCCCTTTCTTGTTGTTCTATTTTTGAGTTATAAAGTCTAAGGTCTTGAATCTCTCTAATGCCTTTTTGTTCACCTTTCAGATCATGCCTCCAAGAAGATCTAATAATTGTAGGAACTATACTTTCTTATCTGATGATAATGTGAATGGTGCTAATCTAACACCAGGAGTTTAGACCAAGTCTAAAGTTGCTTCTTCCGATTGCACTAATGGAAGTCCACCGGTTCCCCCTATCCTTTCGTAGGCACCCCAAGTTTGTGTGTCTAATGTTGAGTTTTGCTAGTCGATTTATTTGCTTACCTAGTTGGTTGCCTCCTAGACATAGTTTGTTGTTTCTATTTCTCCATCATCTAAGGCAACTAGAGTTGTCCAATTTATAAGGTTGAGTCCACCTTTTTCCACTGGTTCTAAAGTTGAGTACGATCCTTAAAATTTTATTGACAATATAGAAAAGATCTTCTGTGTGATGCATTCTACTGATATGGATGCAATAGAGCTCATCGCCTATCAATTGAATGACATAACATACTAATGGTATGAAGAGTGGGAGCAGCATAGGGGCGATAATACTGAGTCAGCTTTATGGGATGACTTCTCTAGTACTTTTCTTAATCGCTTCTTTTCTCCAGAGTTGAGGGAGGCAAAGTCATGGAGTTCATGAATCTAAATCATGGTAGGATGCCAGTAAAGAAGTATGCCTTGAAGTTTCATCACTTGTCTTGCTATGCTCCTAAATTGGTGTCTAACATGAGGGCTAGAATGAAGACGTTTACCTCTGGGTTGTCCTATAAGTTAATCTTGGAGGGCAAGGTTGCCTTATTGAATAAGGATATGGACATCTGTAGAATTATGGTAGAATAATAAGTTTCACTACTTAGATTAGGGTGGAGATCGGTAACAGAGCAGTAAAGATAGCAGGAAGTGGTCAAAGAAGAAGTGGGCAATTCTGGTTCCTACTCTATGGCTAGTGCTCTTTCTCTAAAGCCATTGGGTGATTGTCTTTCTTAGTGTGATAGTGGGTTTAGAGTACCAAGGGCCCAGCCTAAGGCTAGTGTGGCTCAATCAACTCCATCGTATCCTTCTTATAGATTTTGTGGTCTGGTGCGCCATGGTGTTTGTAAAGAGGGGAGAAATAAGCACTTTAAAACTAGTCTGATTAGTCATATGCATAGGTATTGTTCTTCAAAGGTTGCTTCTAGAGAAAATAAAATTCCTATTACTACTTCATCAACTCTCGCATCGAAAGGTGCTACTTTTGCTTCTAGCTCAGACATTAGTCGGGATTATCCATATGCTCTTACCACTCTACTAGATTCATTATTGGTATGCTTAAACTCTTATATCGTGATGTATTTGGTCTACTTGATCTTAGGTCTACTCTCTCTTATCGGAACCTTTATGTGGCTTTCCATTTTTGCTTTGATGTAAAATATATTTAAGACCCTTTCTTTGTGTCCACTATAGTGGGTGGATCCATTGTTGCTATAAGTATCTATTGGGGCTGTGTGATGTTAGTCTATGGTAGAGACACCTTGGTAGATTTGGATAGTTTAGACTTTGATGCGATCTTGTGGATGGATTGGATACATTCATACTATGCATCTATTGATTCTAGGACTTAACGGGTCAATTTTAATTTCCCTAATGAGTGGGAAGGTAGTTTCCTAGTATCTAAGGAAAGGTTGATCTCATATCTTAGAGCCTGGAAATTGGTTTCTAAAGGGTGTCTCTATCACTTAGTGCATGTTAATGATTCTAGATTCGAAGGTCCTTCCTTGCAGACTGTCCCTGTGGTCTTTGAATTTCCTAAGATATTTCTTGATGATCTCCTTGGTATTCCTCTTAACAGGGAAATTGATTTTGGATTGATCATTTTCTCGACACTCGTCCAATTTCTATCCCTCCTTGCAGAATGGCTCCGACTAAGTTGAAGAAACTCAAGGAGCTATTGAAAAATCATCTAAATAAGGGTTTTATTTGCCCTAGAGTATCTCCAAGGGGTTCTCCTATTCTTTTTATGCATTATAAAGATGGATCCCTTCAAATGTGTATTGAATACCGCCAATTACATAAGGTGACCATAAATAATAAGTACCTTCTTCCCATGATTGATGATATGTTCCATCAGCTTAAGGGTGCTACATTTTTTTCTAAGATTGATATTTGATCGGGTTGTCAGCAGTTGAAGATTAGGGAAGTGGATTTTCCTAAGACTTTCTTTCGGACCTGGTATAGTCATTTTGAGTTTTTGGTGATGTCCTTTGGTTTGACCAATGCCCCAACAACATTTATGGACCTTATGAATTGGGTTTTTCTTCAGTTCTTAGATATGGTTTTCATTGTCTTTATCAATGATATTTATGTGTATTCAAAGAGTGAGATAGATCATGTCGATCATATCTACCTTGTGTTCAAACCTTAAGGAATCAACTTTTGTATTCAAAGTTCTCTAAGTGTGAGTTTTGGTTGAATGTTGTGACTTATTTGGGGTATGTTGTTTCTAGGAAGGGGATCATGGTGGATCCATAGAAGGTTTCGATGGTTAAGAAGTGTCCTAGACCCACAACTCCAACCGACATTCAGAGCTTCTTGGGTTTAGCTGGTTATTATAGAAGGTTTGTGAAGAGTGTCTCTTCTATTGCTGCCTTATTCACTAAGTTGACTCAGAAAAAGGTAAAATTCCTGTGGTATGATGATTGAGAGGGTAGTTTAAAGAAGTTAAGGTTAAGTTAACTTCAACTCCGATCTTGACTCTACCTGAAGGCTCAGATGGTTTTATTGTCTATTGTGATGCATCCCGAGAGGGATTGGGGGATGTGTTGATGCAGCATGGCAAGGTGGTTGCTTATACTTCTAGATAGTTGAAAGTTCATGAGAAAAATTATTCGACTCATGATTTGGAATTGTTAGTTGTGGTGTTTATATTGAAAAAAAGTACAACATTATTTTATGGGGTCCATGTTGATATTTATTCTTGTCATAAGATCTTGCAATACGTGTTTACTTAAAAAGAATTGTATATTAGGCAAAGAAGATGGCTTGAGTTTCTCAAGGACTATGATATGAGTCTTCACTATCATCTAGGTAAAGCTAACATGGCTGGTGATGCTCTTAGAAAGTTGTCCATGGGAAGATTGTCTCATGTGGATAAGGAGAAGTGGGATTTGTGAAGGATTTTCATCATTTGGATAATCTCGAACTTCACTTGTTGGACTCTAAGGATGGTGTAATTATTGTTAAAGAAGTAGCAAAGTCATCTCTTGGTGCTGAAGTGAAGGAGAAGAAATGTTTGACTTATTCTAATGCAAATCAAGAAAGATGTAGGCAGGCTGAAAGTGATGGTTTTTGATATACCAAGGTAGATTATTTGCTCTCGAGGTTGATGGATTGTAAAGAAGACTTTTGGCCAAAGCTCATGAGTCGCATTATACTATTCATCTGATTTGACTAAAATGTATCATGATCTTAATGAGATTTATTGGTGGAATAACATAAAGCGGGATGTGGATAATTTTATGGCTAAGTGCATGGTGTGTCAGCAAGTGAAGGTAGAAAGAACTTGAGGCCCGGTGGATATACTCAAGAGATTAAGTTATCGGTGTGGAAATCAAAGTTAACTAATATGAATATTTTTAAGGGTCATCCTCGGTCTTGTCAGCAGTTTGATTCAATTTGGGTCATCATGGATAAGATGACTAAGTTTGCTCACTTTTTTACAGTGAGAAAAACTTACTCTTTAGAGGATTATGTCAAGTTATTCATCGAGGCTTGAGAGTTTTTAGTGTTTAGAGGCTTGAGAAGCCATATAGTTGACTTTGTTCAATACTTGTTGTTTTAAGTATCAGCTGGCAAAATAGACAGTTTAAATAGATATAGAATGCTGAATTTGGGTTGGTAGAGGGGTTGGATCAATTTTTGAACCTTTATATCTCAATCAATCCTTGATTTGAAAAGTAGTGAAATATGGTCCCAGGGTCAATTTAGTTAAAATAACCTTATTTTCTTAAATAAGAAATCATCATAGATCCCAAAACATTGAATTTAGCTTAGTATCATATATGGTTTGTCATAGTGGGATCCTGACCAAAATCTACGGGTTTGATTGAAGCTTGGTAGGCTCTCAAGAAAATCAACATCAACTGGTATCTGGTGTAGCTTCTTAAGCGGCCAACGTTTGCTTAAGATGCAGCTGTGTTTCAATGTAGGACTGCTTTAGCACTAGCTACTTTAGTGTCTAGGTATCACTTAAGTGGTAGCCATATTAGTGGCCAAGTACCACTTTATCGATAGTCGCTTAACCAACTACTTAGCCTTTTAAGTGACATATGTTGTATTTTGCCTATTTTCTTCATTCATCCTCTAGTTTAGGACCTCTAAGTTTTAAAAAAGGCAATTTTTAAGGGAGTCAACATTTACTTTCATGTGGGTAATTTCTAAGCTCATAATCTCATTATTTCACATTGATTTTATATTTAAAAATAGTTTTTAATCATGATTGTAAAATAGAATAAAAATAGGTTGTAATTAGCAAATTTTAAAAAGGATTTTTCTTTATTTGGACACCAATGTTTAACCAATTTTTGCATGGGGTTTCTCCTATAGGCTCCCATATCCTTGGGGATTGTGTTTCTAAAATGAAATTCTAGTTTTATCCCCTTTCGTTTTCAAACATATTTTTTGAACCCATTTTGACCCTGGCCCAAATATGGGCAATAAGATTATCGTAAGCTTTCTTTTAACGCATATATGCTATATTTGAATGTTGTTGCTAGTGTCGAGGCCATTTATGTGGGGAAAATTCCATGTTGAAGTACTTTAATTGAGATTTTATCATTTTGAGGTAGGTTATGACTTAACTTCTTCTAGATTGAGCAGGGTAGTTAATGCATCAGTAAAGCATTCAATGGGTTGGGGAAAATCACTATAGGATTTATATTTTAATACTATTTATACTGCCATGTGACTGTGTGGGGATTTTACGTTGTTGTTGTTGACTTCTGATATCTAATATTTTTTGTATACCATGTGGGGCTTTATTTGACATCATTGGCCTAATCTGTGCATCTAAATGTCTTTATTCTAGAAATGTTGCACGTACGAGGGCTTATTTTTCTAATTAGGTCTTATTTGAGTATTGGTTACTTTTATCTTTAAAAAATACCTAAGCTAGGGATTGATACAATACTAATGAAGTGTTGTATGCTTTTTTATTCTGACGGTGCCAAATTGGAGTATAAATCATGAATTATAGACATACTGAGTTAATTTCTTATCTCACTTGTATTTATAATTTGATTTGGATGAAGTGGTTATCATTATTAGTGTTGATTGTAAGTATTACATCCTCATTCCATATATACATACATGAAATATAGGTACAATAAGAAAAGAATATTTTTGAAAAATATGAGACACCATTATGAAAACCTTCTCCATGAACACAAGTCAGATAGAAGAGTTGAGATTGAGATTGGGATAGGAATATGAGATATAGTATATAGGTTGTGAATCCCCGAAGAGTGCTTACTATTAGCTGCAAGATCAATGGGCATATACAAAAAGTCATGCAATGGCTTTCACTTTTCATTTAGTACACATTCTGTTGCCTTCTAAACATATCTTGCTTGCTTGCTTAGTTTCAATGAACTATGTGTGGTTTCCATGCATTTCCTCCCTTATATTTGTTTTGTTACTATTTCTTTATATTTATATATTTTAGAACTTTTAGTGGAGAGGATGTGATCTACTTTTTGGGACTTTTCTATTTTTAGGGATGTGCTCATAGAATATTTTTACTTATTTTATTTCCTACTTTGCTCAGTTGGACTAAGAAATCTACTATGTACAAGCGTACCATACTCACTCCTACTGTGCACTTTTGGTGCAGATCCTTGGTCGCGTAACTAGGTCTTGCAATAGTAAAGATTCATCTTGACTCGGTCCTCCCAAAACCCATCATGATCATGGTACCACCACCATGCGATTGCCATGGATGAGTCATCCAGGCCTACGATCATAATATATGGCCACACGATCGCAATGAAGGGCCTGATGCACTAGAAATATTGCAGTAGCAGATTTTCCAAGTGAAGAAATATTTTTTAATGGTTCACCGAGATTCATTCAGGACAACACTAGGAAAAAACTGTATATGCTTATAGGCTATTTTTGATGTTCCTGACTCAATGGATACATCAGATTTTGAAAAAAAAAATAACTTTCAATAATAAACCCCCGAAACCCTTCAAGGCAATTTCACTAAGCTTTCAAACGGAGGGTCGAAATGCAAACTAAAGGCTTTGAACCCGAACAAACGCTGGTAATAAGACAAATTCAACATTATAGATCTAATGCAACCATCCAAATCATCATCTGACACTTAGAGCATTTAATATTGACCAAAATTAACCGTGGAACTTTTGAACCCCTAAAAATTCAAACTCTCCCAAAACACACGCAAATGCATTAGGAATCGTCCCAACCATTTACACTTTCCAAAATTAATATTTAGAAACTATATAAAAAATTAAAATGGTTAAATCACATAAAAAAATTTCACACTACTAGTTATTATAGAAAATGATCTAGAAAATAATTTTTTAAGATACAATAGTTTTTATATTCTCTTGAATCATATAAAATGATACCTTGTGAAATGATTATACATTCAGGTTCACATTACTTTAATTTATATTCTTTACTGCTTTTATGATGTAACACCCCATGTTTTTGGTCCTTTAAAATTTTATCCTCACTGTCCTAACTATGACTCCCTTGATGAGTCATAGGGGGTCTTGGCGGGTAGTGGGGAGTTGGTCGCAACTTAATCCGAACAAGTGGCTTAGTATTCTGCTCTAAGTATGAGGGACTCTCAACTAGTCATCAAGACTTCTTATGGGTCATAAGGACAAAGTTGGAAGGTGTCCCAAAAGTTTGGCCCAAGACACTATCTTCATTATGACTTGAGGCCACGAGTCGTAAATACTCAAGACGATTTGTTATGTCCGAATCGTAGGATGTCCAATTTCTCATCCCAAATTTTTTGTTGTCTTAAGTACGAGAAGTGGTTATGAGTCGTTAAGTGTGGTAGTGAGTCAGCGGTATAAATCATAGCCAGCCCAGTGTGGGGCCTTGGTACTTTTGTCCTAACTACGACTCCTTGTGATGAGTCATAATGTATCATTACGAGTCGTATAGTTACCTGTAGTCACTGACGACTAAATTTTAGTTGTTAATTTGAGAGAACTTTGGACAATTCTCTACCTACCCAATTAAAACACACATCCATACAACACTTAAGGGGGTTATATTTCATCCTTAACATACTCAAACACTTCAAAAGGCTCTCTTAAATTGTCTTAAGCAGCCATACTTAAGGTTTCTATTAAGTAGGTCATCCTAGGGCTCAAGGGTTGAATTTCTTTCTAAAACTTGGTATTTCTGGCATATTACTCTTCCATTATTGTTACTTTGTATGAAGCATATGTTTTAAAGAATTGTTCATGAAATATTTATATTGGTTTGAAATCAAGGGTTGAGGGTTTTGAATGTTGTTTGTTGAACAATGTTTTCCCATGATTTACATATGATTATCCATGCTTTGATTATGGCATTGAAATTGTGGGTGCATGGGTATAGTGAATGAACAACGTAATTGTGATTTTCCCAAACTTGTGACTTTTGAAGTTGTTATGACCCCAACCCATATAGTGAAATTGGTTTTTATTTATGAGAAATATGGGATTTAGAATTATCCTCGAACTATTGCATTGTGATTTTGAATTAAACCTTGTGGAGTTGTGTAATTCCCCAATAAAGTGTAAAATTAAATCAAGGGGGTTGTGAATTCCCCCAAGTGATGATAATTGGTTAGGAATATTGATGTTACCATGTATGTGTAGTTGCTATGGCGATACCAACAATGTATGCCTTAATATGTATTGTGTTTCAATGAATGGTATTGTGTGATACTTGTTTTAATTGGGCTTTAATGAGGGTTGTGAACATGAGT
This sequence comes from Capsicum annuum, assembly GCF_002878395.1. NCBI lineage: Eukaryota > Viridiplantae > Streptophyta > Magnoliopsida > Solanales > Solanaceae > Capsicum > Capsicum annuum. The sequence continues at coordinate 27,113,418 of NC_061117.1, read as the reverse complement.
CTTGAAAGTAGAGGTCTCGAGGGATGAATACTGGAAACCGCAGTTGCCAATACGAGGGTTTGTATGACCGGGTGGTTCAAATCTTCCATATTAATATCATTTATTAGGAGGTTCAAGTCCCCCTTCATCTTATTACATGATTTGATGCTCATTTCACTTTGATATGTCGGGAGGTTCGAGTCCCAATAGTATATATGTATACTCTCTGGTTTGTGCGGCCACACGGACTGAGGCCCTAACAGCTGGGGGAGATCTAGGCCCATATATTCATTTGTACCTTTGTATGTTATGACGGTTGATCTACATATTCCAGGCTAATATTGTAAAGAGAATGTTAAGCCTTGTTCCTTGTCCCAGCATGTAATATATATATATATATGTATGTATATGAATTTGAATATGTGCATTGGTTTTGAATGATTTTGGATTATTAATCATGGCATTATGTTACCTTTATCCCTAAGTTATAATCTAGTGTTCATCCCACTAACCGTCTCCAAATGTTGTATCCCCATTCAATGCAGGCACCAGAGCTACTTCTACTTTTCCTGTACAGATTTAGGTAGGTCGGCTCGATTCAACATTTTGTTGTGTTGTGTGAAGTGGTGAGCTTCCATCCCCCGAAGGCTTAGGCATTTCACCAACTTTCATTCTTAGATTTGAGTTGATAGTTACTTTCATTTTCATCAACATTATCATTTTTTATCTCATTCTAATTTGAGTCGGGGATATGTCCTGACTAAGACTGGTTTTGGTTATTTTTGTAGAAGGCTATGTTTGGATTACTGTGGACATTGGGTGATGTTGGTCGGTTGTTTGGCCGGTCATCGATCCCCAATTATAAAAATGTTTTGAATTTCCTTAAGTTTGTTTCTTTCTATCTTGTTATATGTTTAGTATTTATCCGATATTGGGGGATGTTGTGTTTGGTTTGGTTAGGTATATAGGGTGATCTCCAGTCCACGTAGGATCTGAGATACCCGTAATGACCAAGCCCTAGTTTTATGTCATTAGGTGACCAGCAAAGCTGTGTCCAGTACAGTCTCGTTTATTGGTGTGTATTGTGACACACTTATAAGGAAGAGGCTATGAGTCCTTTAGGATTATTTCCCGTTCTTGTTGTTCAATTTTTGAGATATAGAGTCTAAGGTCTTGAATCTCCTTTAATTCTCGTATGTTTGCTTTTCAGATGATGCCTCCTAGAAGATCTGAAAGTCGTAGAAACTCTTCTGTCCCGTATAAGGACAATGTGGATGGATCTGGTCCAACTCCAGGAGTGCAGACTCGTCTAGGGCCATTGCTACTGATTTTCCTGATGGAAATCCTCCAGTCCATTCTATTCTTTCATAATTACCCCAAGTTAGCATGTCAAATACTGTGTTTCGCTAGTCGATTCATTTGGTTACCCATTTGGTGGCCTCCCAGACTGAGTGTGTTGTTTCTGTTGCTCCATCATCTGAGGCCACTAGATTTGGTCAATTTATTAGGTTAAGTCCACCTAATTTCACTAGCTCTAAAGTTGAGGAGGATCCCTAAAATTTTATTGATCCAATAGAAAAAATCTTCCGTGTGATGCATGCTACTAATGTGGAGGGTGTAGAGTTCTCCGACAATCAGTTGAAGGACGTTGCATACCAATGGTATGAAGAATGGGAATAGTCTAGGAGTGAGAATGTTAAGTCTTATTTGTAGGATGACTTCTTGAGTGCTTTTCTTGAGTCCTTCATTTCTCAAGAATTGAGAGAGATGAAGGCTTATGAATATATAAATCTAAAGCAAGGCAGGATATCAGTGAAGAAGTATGCATTAAGTTTTATCAGTTGTCGTGTTATACGCTAGAATTGTTGTCTAGCATGAGGGCTAGAATGAGGAAGTTTACCTTTGGGTTGTCCTATGAGTTGATCTTAGAGAACAAGGCTGCCTTGTTGAAAAAAATATATAGAAATCTCTATAGTTGTGGTGTATACGCAATAAGTAGAAGAAGAAAAGAAGAAGCAAGTGGAGATGACTGAAAGGCAAAGTTAGAAGTTTTTCTATTATGATCAGGGTGGAGGTTTGCAACAAAGTGGTAGGGATGGTGGGAAATAGTCTAAGAAATATTGGGGCAATTCTGGTACCTACTCTATGGCTAGTTCTCCTTATCCAAAGATGGTAAGTGATCATCGTTCTTAGTATGATAGTGGGTTTAGATTAGCAGAGACCCAATCTAAGGCTAGTAGGACTCAGTCAGCTTCATCGTATCCTCATTGTAGATTTTGTGGTTAAGTACACCACAGTGTTTGTGAAGAAGGGAGGAACAAGTTAGTTAAATGTGGTCATATTAGTCATATGCATAAGGATTTTCCTTCTAAGGTTGCTTCTGGGAAAATTAGATTCATATTTCTATTTCATCAGCTCCTATTACAAACGGTGCTACTTCGGCTTCTGGCTTCGACACTAGTTAAAATCATCTGTATGCTCTCGCCACACGCCAAGATTTTGTGGAGTCCCCCAATGTTGTTATTGGTATGCTTAAAATCTTTTGTCATGATGTACACTGTTTACTTTATCCGAGTCTACTCTCTCTTATGTAACCACTTATGTGGCTATCCATTTTGGTTTTGATCATGAATGTATTTCGGACCCTTTCTCTGTATCCCCCCCGATAAGTAACTCCATTATGGCTAGAAGGTTTTATAGGGGTTGTGTGATGTCGGTCTATGGTAGAGTGACCACTATCACTACCCTTGACACTTTGTGAACCATCTTGCAAAGATCAGAGTAAGACAAAATTGAAACTAAGAACCCTGCAGAGTGGATGCATACATATGTCGAGGGAAATCCATGGCCACTTAGCCAAACTCATCATATATAAAAAATCCTCAATGACCCAACTCAATCTAAGTTGGTGCAGATAACCCAGAACGACCACCCTATCCTAACTTACCAACCCTAGAACCCCCACTTTTATAAACACATACTTGGCTACCAACAGTCATAAAATAGGAAGGTCTTCCACTCGATTCCTACAATGAAACCAAAACCGTCCTACCATGATAAATATGTTAACAACTACTTGAGAAATCTCTAACTCAAGAGGGGTGCCAACTTAACTCACCATGCCGATGCACCATCACGACTCGAGCTAAGGCCCTAGACGTGATGGGAATCCCAATCCAATGACGGGCCGAGAAGTCCCTTTAACATTTTATCATAAGCATAATTATAACTAAAGTGCAGAAATACAATAAAATCAAATGAAGATTTTAAAAATAAATGACATAATATATATAGACTCTGAAAAATATTATAATGAAACATCTGTCAAAATTCATCAACAAAGCCTCCAGTCATAATAAAACTGTCAATGCTGGGATAAGGCCCCATCGATACCATAAATTGAAAATACTAAATATCTAGAATAATGTGCCTTCCAAAAAATGGACGCTCACCAACTCTGAGGTCATTTGAAAAATTTTAATGTTACACAAGACCACGAGAATGTGCCTCCAAACCTACATCATGAAATGGTGTAATCGCTTGAGGATGGTCAATACCTAGATTGTAATAGCATGTAGAACAACCAAATATAATAATAGTAATAGTAAAAGATCTGGGTAAGTACATTATAGGGGGTATAATCCAAATCTTCAAGGTATAAATAATGAATTCAATTTAAATATTCTACTTAAACTTTATTCTATTTCCTAGAGTTATAATCTAGGTGGCATCCTTGATATTTTTGTAAACACCAGTAGCTATATGGGTCTTACATTAGCTCATCCACCAAGCCCCCAATCCAAGTTTGCCGCAAATATTAGAGCTTCTTATTTCTTGTATACCAATGAATAAAGCAAGTATACAATGATTATCCATATTTCAAGACATAATCAATCTTGCATCGACAAAAGATGATATTGAGCAATAAGCCATTCGAACCCTTTCCTTCTCGATTAACCTTCTAACTCTTTTAAAGCCCATGTTTTAGACTCTTTACAACATTTACCTTTCTAAATAATTATTCTATTTCTAAATGAAAATTTTTAGTTTAGTATATGCGTATGTAACACCCCGAAATATAACCAAGACATCACATGGTTCTCAAGACTACAAGTAGTCCCAAGCTAACCCTTTTATGACTGCCAACAACCTTGGAACTCATAGCAATAATAGGCTTGTCATCCTAAATCTCGAAACAATAAATATATGTCTTGATTGAAACTGAATTACTATCTTACTGAAAGTCTCAAACTTGAAAACCAACTCTGTTAAAATCTGAAAATGGAAATCAGTCGGACAAGCCTCTACTTTTAACTAGAGAGCCAATAGGACAAACCCCAACTGACCCAACTCAAACTAAAATAAAATAACTAAAGTACTTCAAAATAACAAATCTTATAGAATAGGTCCTCAAACTATGAGGACGCACTAAAATCTGTGATGTAGGTGGAGATGCTCGAAATCAATCACGCTACGAGAACTAAGCACCAGGACCTACATTATAAGACAATGTAGTACATAGACACATATGTGGATCAATACCTCTGGAATATACTGAATATGTGGGGGTGAATGCATAAGTAAAATAGTAACTCAATAGTCGGATAAATATTTAAATAATGTATGCCCAGGTATTTGACTCAGCTTGAGCTATAATAAAACTGAAAACTGAAAGATCATAAAATAAGAATAGTAAAGCCAACTGAATAATCTTTGTGAGTCATAGACTTAGTTTCTAAAATATTTATTTTTACTCTTTCTATTTTAGAAGTTTTTCTAACCGACATACCCTATATGAGCTATCATGGAGTTCAATGTCTCTTACCCACTTTGGGAGAGTTGTTCTACCTTAGTCAATGGAATAGAACCTAGCTAGAGTGATCACTATACTAAACCCACTTATGCGTATTAAAACCTATGTTGGCACATAGTTCTGGATCATGAGACCTTGGAATCATACTAAACTCGGTGCTAAATAATACTCCCATATTACTTATATGCTCTCTCTTAGAAAATCCACCTTAAATTAGATTAGGGGTTTATAAGAAAAACCAGTTATGCTTCTCTTTACTTTAAACTGTAATCAAATGAATAAATATGGATTCCATCTTATAGCTTAGGATCATAAAATCCATTTTTCTTTAAATCTTTGTATAAAACCATCAAAGAAACTCAATACCATAGTCTTCTTCAAAAGTCAAACTCATTCTTGGTATATATTTAACAAATAAAACTTAAGAGCATGATTTTGTTGAAATATCAATACTTAAACTTGGGGCTTAAAATTCATGCTTTAACCTCATGGTAATTCATACCAAAATGTCATGCTCAATATAATTCTTGAAATACTTCAACATTTACAAGTCAAGATAGTGTAATCTCATGCATAATAGAAATATCATAAGTTTAAACATAAACTTAAGCACTTCTTGATAACTTAAAGCTTTAAATTTCATAAAAATCATATGCTTCAAGAATATGTAACCTTGAAATCAAGCAATTTCGGCACAAGGGTGAAAGAATTCCCTTGTTCATAACCCCACATACCTTATTAGGCTAAATTTTATGTAGAAACTTTACTTTGAACCCTTAAAGATATTCTTGAAGGCTTTTTATTGAAGTTCGTAAATTCGGAAACTTAGATGCTTGATTGTCTTGGAATTAGGGTAGAGTTTCTTGGAGAGAAATTTGATGAAAAGTTAGTGTATAATGCTTAAAATGACATTTAATTTACGACTTGGAGTGAGGGTAAATGATTTAATTGCCCCTCTGCATTTTAAAGATGCAACTGGAATGTTGTTTAGGGGCTTGGCGCGATGCGATGACATGCTCATCACTATACCTGGCGCGACGCAATGGAACCGCATTGAGCAGCTGGAATTTAAATCCAAACACGACCCAAACCTCATCAAAAAGTTCCAAAACTTCACCAAGACATGCTCCTTACACCCCTGAACATGAATCAACTCAAAAAATATCATCTCGGAGCCCAAAAGGTCAACTTGAAAAACCTCAAAATTAAGCAGTCAAAATAAGCCTAAGTTTTCAACACTTATCTAGATTTTTAGGCTTTAAGCCCCTTATGCAAGCATTGGGAGCTAAACTAAACTTAGTATAATACAGGGTATTACAATATCTCCCCCTTCAGAACATTCTCCAAAAATGATATTGGCTAATTGAGTACACTGGGAAAAACATATATTTTATACTGAGCATGCATAACTTACACATAACTACTTGACTGAACTGATTAGTTCATGCATGAGATGTCATGAAGATGATTAAATATAGCTGGAACTGAAAGTGTAAAAAAAGAGATAATCTAAGGAAGACTTGTTACCTTACACGAAGTCTTAACTTGCAGAGAAAAGATAAGGGTACTTCGTTTGAATATCCGGTTCCACTTTCAAAGTGGTACCCTCAAAGGACTGATTCCTCCAAAGAACTTTGACCAAGGAAACTTCTTTGTTCCTTAGTCTAAGAACCTGGTGATCAAGGATCTCAACTGGGATTTCTTCCTAAGAAAGGCTATCTTGAATTTCGATGCTTTCCAACGGAACTACAATAGCTGGATCACCAATGCACTTCTATAATATGGAGACATGAAACTCTGGGTGAACGGATGACAATTGAAACTCTGGGTGAATGGATGACAATTTTGCAAGCAACTCAAGCTCATAAGATACTTTCCCAACACGACTCAACATTCTATAAGGGCCACAACATCAGGGACTAAGTTTCCCCTTCTTGCCAAATCTCTTGACCTATTTCAAAGGTGAAACATTCAAATAAACTAAGTCACCAACCTCAAACTCAAGATCCCCTCTTCCCACATCAGCAAATGATTTTTGACAATTCTGAGTTGTCTTAAACCTCTCTCTAATCAACTCAACCTTTTCAATTTATTTAAAACCCATATCTGGTCCTACTAAAGTGGCCTTACAAACTTCAAACCAACAAATAGGTGATCTATACCTTCTCCCATAAAGAGCCTCAAATGGAGCCATCTGGATACTAGAATGAAAATTATTGTAGTAGGCAAACTCAATCAAAGGCAAGTGGTCATCCCAACTTCCTTTAAAGTCAAGAACACACACCATCTACATATTTTCTAGGGTCTGAATGGTATTTTCTGCTTGACCATATGTCTAAGGATGAAATAATGAATTGAGATGAACTTGGTCACCAAGACCCTTCTGAAAGGCTTTCAAAAAGTGAAAGGTAAATTGAGTATCCCTATCTTAAAAAATAGATAAAGAAACTCCATACAATATAAATAAATCCCTAATATACAACTTAGCATAATCCTTAGTTGAATAGAAAGTATGAACTGGTAGGAAATGAGCCGACTTGGTCATTCTTTCCACGAACGAGGCAATGCAATCACAAAATCCATGTTTACCTTTTCCCACTTCCAATTGGGGATACTAAACTCCAGTAAGATGCCACCAGGCTTTTAGTGCTCAACCTTAACCTGATGACAATTAGCACATTTGTCTACAAACTCAGCAATATCCCTCTTCATACCATTCCACCAATAAATTTTCTACAAATCATGGTACATCTTAGTTGCTCCTGGGTGAATAGAGTAACGCGTACCATGCCCTTCTAACAAAATTCGCTGCCTCAAACCATCAGCACAAGGCACACACAGTTTACCCTAGTATCGCAACACACCATCCCCTCCTTGGGAGAAAACTTCTACCCTTTTATCTCTAACTGACTCTTTTAACCTAACAAAAAAGGAAACCTTATCTTATTTCTCCTTCACATTGGCAACCAAAGAAGATTCCAAACTATTCCAAACGCATAAACTTTCTTCGGCTGAATCAACCAACCAAACACTTAATCTAGCCAACTAATGAACCTCCTGAACTAAATTCTTTTTTATCATTCTAAACATGAGCAACGCTACCCATAGATAGTCTACTAAGGGCGTCTGCCACTATATTGGCCTTGCTCGAGTAAACAAAACACTCATTTCATATTTCTTTAACAATTCTACCACCTTCTTTGATAGAGATTTAACTCTCTCTGTGAAAATTAATACTGTAAACTTTTATGTTCCGTGAACATATCAATATGCACCCCATACAAAACACAACCCAAACCAACTCTAGAAGCATCACAATAAAAAACAAATCCATTTGTACCATTACGTAGCACCAAAACTAGGGTTGAATTGAGTCGAGTCTTTAACTTCTAATAACTCTTCTCACAGGAATTTGACCACTGAAACTTAACTTTCTTTTGAGTTAATCTAGACATTGGGGCCACAATAGATGAAAACCCTTCAATAAATCATCAGTATAGCCAGATATACCTATGAAACTCCTGATATCTGATGGAGAATGGGTCTAGGCCAGTTTCTCACTGCTTTTGTCTTTTGAGGATCAACTCTAATATCATCACCAGAAATAATATGGCCAAGAAAAGCTACTGACCTTAGCCAAAATTCACACTTACTAAATTTGTAAAACAACGAATGATCTCTAAGAGTTTGCAACACAATTCTAAGATGGTCAGAATGGTTATTCTCACTACGAGAATAGATAAAAATATCATCGATGGAGACTATGATAAACATGCCCAAGTACTATTTGAATACTTTATTCATAAAGTACATGAAAGCTACTGAGGCATTCGTTAGCCCGAAGGACATGACTAGGAATTCAAAGTGTCCATACCGGGTTCTGAAAGCTATCTTTGGAATATCACACTCCCTTACTTTAAGTTGATGATAGCCGAATCTGAGGTCTATCTTTGAGAAATAGCATGCACCCTGAAGCTGGTAAAATAAGTCATCAATCCTATGAAGAGGATATTTATTCTTGATTGTGAATTTATTCAACTAGCGGTAGTTGATGCATATTCGGAGAGAGCCATCTTTCTTAGCACGAACAAGACTTGAGTGCCCCATGGAGAAACATTGGGATTTATGAAACCTTTATCTAAGAGGTCTTTAAGCTACTCTTTTAACTCTTTAAGCTCGACTGAAGCCATATGATATGGAGGGATGCAGATGGGCTAAGTATCAGGAAGAATATTAATACTGATTCTATTTCTCTATCGGGAGGTACGCCTAGCAAATCTTTGGGAAAAACTTTAGAAAACTCATTGACAACCTAGACTGACTGAACTGTTGGAGCTTCAGACTTAGTGTCTTTGACTCAGACTAAATGATAAATTAACCCTTTGGATATTAACTTTCTGGCCTTAAGATAGGATATAAAATGACTCTTAGAAGATTTGGAACTACCATCCTACTTAAAACCTACCTCATCAAGAAACTTAAACTTTACCACACGGATGCGACAATCTATTGATGCATAGTATGAATGAAGCCAATCCATGTGTAGAATAATATCAAAATCTACCATTTCTAGATCTTAGGTCTGGTAGTATGATCTTATGTAGGACAGTGATAGGACACTTATTATAGACTCTTCTAGCAATAACTAACTGACCCACTAGGGTGGAAAATAGAAAGGGCTTGGTGAGCTTATTGGGATGTATCCCAAAATTTCCCGCAATCAAAGAAGTCACATAAGAGAGATGTGACCCTTAGTCTAACAACACATAACCATTAAAATGGAAGACATAAAGCATACCAGTAACGACATCTGGTGAACTCTCCAACTCCTGTCGGGAGTGTAAAGCATAGAACTGATTCTTGTCCTGGCCGCCACCGTTACTTGATGATGCATCTTAAGGAGGGACTAGGCAACCTGGATAAGCTGGTGTGATAGTAGTCTGAGTTTAGGGATGAACATCCCTACTTTCTTGCTTAGCATATAGACACTTTTTTATTCCGTGACCCAACTTTCCATATCTATAACAACCCCGCTTTCCCATTAAACACTCTCCAAGATAGTTTCTATGCCACTTCGTACATAGTGGATCACTGGGCCTTCCACCCATACTACTCTAAGAGCTAGAACAAAGCGGATAATTGGGCCTTCTACCCATACTACTCTGAGACATAGAAACAGAAGTCCTACCCTATTTCTTCTACTTGGATTTGGGTGTAGGTCACTAGATGAAGATAACACTGGCATAGATGAGTGACCCGAAAACTACATATGCCCCCCCGACCTTGGTTGACTATACTAAAACTGTATAGTTCTAGCTTTCTTATTTGCCCTTTATCTCTTCTTCCATTTCTTTACCTTGATATGTTGAACATGAGTTATCAGCCTAGAAATATCCATTCCCCAATAAGCATATCATTCCTACATTCCTTGACTACCAAACTAGACACTCCAGTAATAAGCTTACTCATACTAGATCTAGGTCAGCTATCAACTCGGAAGCATACTTAAACAACTAGTAAACTTAAGGCAGTACTACTTCACTATCATTGAGCCATGCCTTAGGTTCATAAATCCATCAATCTTAGCTTTTCTTATCTCACGAAGAAAGAACCTATCCATAAACCCATCCTGAAATACCTGCCAACTCATAGGAGTTTCATTCTCACCTCCACCATCCTTTCACATAACAACTCAATCATAAAAAATATTCTTCATACTATAGGATGCTATTTCCACACTCTCCTCCTCGATAATATGCATAACTTGGGTTATCTTTATCACCTCTAAGTTATGGGTCCTAACTAAATTTGGACCCAAAGAACTCAGGTGGATTCATTCTTATAAAGTCATAAATTCTGGCTGCAGCTAGATCACCATTCTGCTGAAGTTGGACTGCAGCCTGATGGTTGCCCTAATCATTCGTAGTCAAATCTTGGCTCAACTCCTAAAAGGCAGCCCTAAATTCAGCATGAGACATATTCTTATTGAAAGGCTTGGCTTGCACTGGTGGTTGGTCACTATTTCTATGTACATTGGCTCGGCAAGAAGGCAAATTCTTTCACGTGAAAGCATGAGTTAAAGCAGATAGAGACAACTGTAAGCACAATAGTTCATGAAGAAAAAGTGATTACCGAACTCGTTCCATAGCCTCTTGCTCATAAATGTGGCGCATTTTACACCTATGATCAAGACTCTATATAACGCGGCTTATCTGACTCCCTAGGACTCTTTAATCCTTAGGCTCTGGTACCAAGTTTGTCATGCCCCAGAATATACCCTGGACGTCACACAATGCTCAAGGTTACAAGTAATCCCAAGCTAACCCTTTTAAGCCTACTAACAACCTTGGAACTTATAAAAATAATAAGCTGTCATGAAAAATCTCAAAACAATGAATATATGTCTTAATTGAAATTTAATTACTATCTTACTAAAAGTCTTAAACTTGAAAACAAACTCTGTTAAAATCTAAAAATAGAAATCAGTCAGACAAACCTCTACTTCTAACTAGAGAGCCACTGGGATAAGCCCCAGCTGACCCAACTTAAACTAAAATGAAATAACTAAAGTACTTCAACAATAAAAAATTTGATAGAATGGGTACTCAAACTATGAGGACTCACCAAAAACTAGAATGTAGGTGGAGATGCTTGAAATCAATCACACTATGGGAACTGAGTACCAGGACCAACATTGTAAGTCAATGTTGTACATAGACATATATGCCTCTGGAATGTACTAAATATATAGGGGTTAGTGCTTAAGTAAAACAGTAACTCAATAGTCTTATAAACATTTAAATAAAGTATGCCCAGTGTAAATAACTCACCTTCAGCTTGAATAAAATTGAAAGATGAAAGATCATAAAATATGAATAGTAAAGCTAACTGAATAAACTTTGTGAGTCACACACTTAGTTTCTAAAAGCTATATTTTTACTTTTTCTATTTGGGAGTTTCTTCTAATCGACATACATAATGTGAGATATCATGGAGTCCAACATCTATTACCCACGTTGGAAGAGTTATTCTACCCTTGCCATCAAATAAAACCTAGCTAGAGTGATCAATACACTGAACCAACTTATGGGCATTAAAACCTACGGTGGCACGTAGTTCTGGGGTATGAGACATTGGAATTGTGCCTAGCTCGGTGATAAATGCTACTCTCATTTACTTATATGCTCTCTCTTTAGAAAATCCACCTTAGATTAGCATAAGGGTTTATAAGGAAAAGCAGTTATGCTTCTCTTTACTTTAAATTGTAATCAAATGAATAAATGTGGATTCCATCTTTTAGCTTGGATCATAAGATCCATTTTTCTGTAAATCTTGATATAAAACCATCAAAGATACTCAAGACCATTGTCTTCTTGAAAACTCAAAACTCATTCTTGGAATGTAGTTAACAAATAAAACTTAAGAGCGTGATCTTCTTGAAATCTCAATACTTAAACTTAGGGATTAAAATTCATGCTTTAAAATCATGTTAATTCTTACAAAAACTTCATGCTCAATATAATTCTTAAAATACTTTAACAATAACTAGTCAAGATAGTCAAATCTCATTCATAATAGAAATCTCATAAGTTTATACATAAACATAAGCACTTCTTGATAACTTAAAGCATTCAATTTCATAATAATTACATGCTTCAATAATATGTAACCTTTGTATAAACCTTACTTCAAATCAAGGAAATAAAACCTTGAAATTAAGCAATTTGGGCACCAAGATTAAATAATAATACTAAAAATTATATGCAGAAGTATAACTGAAAATGTCATTAGGTTCTTAAAATACTTAAAACAACTACTTAATACTGATAATAATACCAAAAAAATAAATATCTGCCTGAACAAGTCTAGTCCGAAAGGCTCTAATTGTCTGACTATGGAGTTAAGAATAAGTATCTTCTTCCTCGCATTGATGATTTAATATATTAGCTTAAGGGTGATGTAATGTTTTTAAAGATTGATTTGAGATTCGACTATTACCAATTGAGGATTAGATATTTTGATGTTTCGAATATAGCATTTTGAAATTGATATGGTCATTGTGAGTTCTTGGTCATGTCATTTAGGTGGACCAAGTCCCCTACTGCATTCATGGAGTTGATGAAACAATTTTTTTGATCGTATCTCGACTCTTTTTTTATTGTATTTATAGATAATATCTTGGTATATTCTAAGAGTGAGGCTAAGCATAAAGAGATTTTACAGATTGTGCTTCAGAGATTGAAGGAATGAGAAGTTGTATGCTAAGGTATACAAGTGTGATTTTTAGTTGGAGTCTATTTCTTTATTGGGTAATATGGTGACTAAGAAAGGTATCATGGTTGATCCAACCAAGCTTTCAGAAATTCATGATTGGGATAGACCTACTTCGCCCACTGAGATTTGGAGTTTTGTTGTCTTTGTAGGTTATTATCGGTATTTTGTTGAGGGTTTCTCTTCTATTGTAGCTCTTTTGAATAAGTTGACTCAGAGAATTATTTCCCTCTAATATTCTGATTCTTGTGAGGCGAGCTTTCGAAACCTCAAGGATTTGTTGATTTCAACTCCTATCTTGACTTTGCCCAAGGAGGGCATGGGTTTTGCCATATTTTGTGATGCTTTAGATATTGGGTTAGGTTTTGTGTTGATGCAGGAGGGCATGGTGATTGCTTATGTGTTTTGTTAGTTGAAGCCTCATGAGAGGAATAATACTACCCATTATTTGGGGTTGCACATAGTTGTATTTGACTTGAAGTTATGGCGGTACTACTTGTATGGAGTCTATTGTAAGATATTTACATAACACCATAGCCTTCAGTACTTCTTTACCCAGTGAGATCTGAATATGATACAGCTTCATTGGCTTGAGTTGCTTAAGGATTAAGACTTGACTATTCTCTACCATCCGATCAATGATAATATAATTGTAGATGCCTTGAGATGAAAGTCGACTGGCATGGGTAGAGGCCTTTATCCTTAGAGGTTCAGTCTGTATCTCACCAGATGGTTAGGCTTGATATTTTAATACTTGGGCATATTTTGGCTTTTATGGAGGCTCGATCTTCTTTGATGGAGCAGATTTGAGCTTATCAATTTAATGATGTTGCATTGTGGTTGATTCAAGATATGGTGTTTAGTGGGGAGACTAAGAAAGCCTCAATTGATTCTAATAGAGATTTGAGGATTGGGGGCCGAGTTTATGTGTTGTGAGTTAGTGATTGATTGGATTAGGTTGATCTTAGAGGAGGCCTATTGTTCCAGATATTTTATGTATCTAGGTGTGACTAAGGTGTATCATGATTTGAGATAATACTACTGGTAGGATGGTATAAGGAGAGATATAGTAAATTTTTTGCTTATTCCTATGTTGTCAGCAGGAGAAGGCCACGCATATGAGACCTGGTAGGTAGCTTCAGAAGTTGCCCATTCTCGAGTGGAAGTGGGAACAAATCACCATGGACTTTGTGACTGGTTGCCTCGTACATATCATGGTTTTGACAGTGTTTGGGTTATCGTGGATTGATTGACCAAGTCAGCTCGTTGTATTCTAGTTTAGGTCTCATTTAGTTTTAACAGGTTGGCTTGTATCTATATTCATAAGATTGTGCATCTTCGTGGTGTCCCAGTGTCCATTATTTCAGATTGAGGTCCTGTGATTACATCTCACTTTTGGAATACTTCTCATGATAAGTTGGGTACTCGGGTGGATCTCAGTACAAAATTTCACCCCTAGACTGACGGCTAGTCAGAGTGGACTATCTAGGTTTTAGAGAATATGCTTCGCATTTGCGTGATGGATTTTAATGGTCAGTGGAAGCAACATTTGGCTTTAGCAGAGTTGCATATAATAATAGCTACTATTACAGTATTGATATGGATTCTTTTGAGTCATTGTATTATACCGTTGTCTCTCCCCAATGGGTTGGTATGACTTCCCAAAGATGAGACTTTGAGGTACGAACTTGCTTCGTGAGTCTTTGGATAAAGTCTGGGTCATTCAGGACAGACTTAGAGCAGCTAGAGTAGGCAAAAGTGTTATGCTGATCGTAGGCTTCGTGCCTTGATATTTGGTGTTGGTTATTATTTTTTCCTTCAAGTTTCACCCATGAAGAGTGTGATGAGATTTGGTAAGAGGGGAAAGCTAAGCCCTAGGTATATTGGCTGATTTGAGATTCTTTGGACTATTGGTGATGTGGCTTATGAGTTGGCTTTTTCCCCTGATCTATCAGCTGTTCATCCTGTTTTTCATGTTTTTATACTTCGCCATCAACTAATAGGAATTACAAGAAACTCGATAAGACTCAAGGGATCTATGATTTTGTAACTTATACTGGCAATCAGTCAAAAAACTCATATGCATCCTCACCAATAGTTCCACTAAACTTGGGCGGTCCACGCAAATAAACATCTCAAATCTTTTTTAATCATCAAAAAACATAATTTTACCTAAAGAAACTATTGGAAATAATATGTCTGATAGATAATGAATGCACACGTGTGGGTACCACAGATGATGGATGCACCCCAAAAGCAGGAACATCAAAAGCAAACATCAATAATAGAGGTGGAATATCACTCAAAGTATGAGGAATACCACGTACACTAAATGGAACACCCTCTAAATGACTCAAGAGATGAACCAAGAATCAGAAGCATTGAAGTATCAACTGAACTAGGTGGATCTTGAGTTAGCTCTACATCCCCTGTCTGATAACCATCTCTAGTATACTCAACCATAGGCTTAGGAGAGTTCTCTCTAGCACATCCTATGATCGCGGAAGCTCCCCGTGCCAAACCACTACCTCTTAGTTATCCATGACCCCTATCTCTCCCTCTACTTTGACCACTATACTCTGATTTTTGCTCAACATTCCTTACCTCTCGAGACCTATTCCTCACTATATGTGAAGAAAACCAAGAAACACACCTTATAACATTAGGTACGAACAACCTATATGACTAGGAATAAAATAGGAAAGTTTTCCTAAAGATATATTATAGCCCCTCAAAGATAGATACAGACGTCTACGTAACAATTTGTGAGACTCTACTATTCATCTAGCTCTTACTCTTATGAAAATGATGAACCTGACTGCTCTAATACAAATTTGTCACGACCCAAAAATGAGTCATGATGATTCTTATCGCGACTCAACCTTTATAAGTAAGCTAATCACAAAAATTAATAAAGGAATATCAAAACAACAACATTAAAATTCAAAAACCACCACGTTGTAACCCAAGGTAGGACTTTTAGAGCAACATCAGACCCATACAAATATAAAAATAGTAGAAATTTAAAATAAATACCATAAATCCCCCAATACCTTATGTCATAATGTAAGGGCATCTAATACAATATAAAAAATTGAAAATGAACAATCTCTCCCTGACCACTATTGTGAATTAGTACCTACAGATCTAGATCTCTTCGAACAAAATTTATTGCCTCATGTAGTTCTCGTAGTGTGATCTACACCGAAAGGCAACAGTGGGGGTGCATATGGTCTAATTGTACTCAGTAGGCCAAATAGACCAACTGAGCAAAGCAAAAATAAGATAGCTAAAACTAATAGTATGAGCACATTACTTGCAAGGAGAAAAATCCGACTTGGTAGCTCACATTATCTCCACTAATAGTTCTAATATATATATATATATACAAAAAAATATATATATATAGATAGATATATAAAAGTACATAGAAACTAAGAAAGTCAAGTAAACTAGGGAAAATTAAGCAATATGTGTATACAACATAATGCAGTGCAATATGGATGGGATGAATGATGAATGTTATTGAATGACTTTCTGTATAAACCCACCAAGCTCGCAGCTACCAGATATGACCCATAGGGAGTTTGAAACTCATATATTGTATCATATATCTTGATCTAAACATCATCATATTTCTCCAGCTTGTGTTCACGAAGAGGGTTTCAAATTAGAATATCAAATCCAAACAACATATAAGTATAAATACTCAATATTTGGCACCATAAGTATAAATTAGCATGTAAGACATTATTTATATCATTTTAACCCTTAAATCGATTATAACTATCCTAATAAAAGTAACTAATGCTCAAATAAGGCCAGTATTTTAAAATTACCCCCTACACGGGCATTATATGTTTGATGAAGTCTTATAGATACACAGATAAGGTCAATGATGTCAAATAAGGCTCTCCCATATGTAACACAAAACATCAGATACCAAAAGTCAACAACAACAGGATATAATCCCCCACATTGGCACACAATGGTGAAATTATCTCGAAACATAAACCTCATAGTTATATTTTTTCCTAACTTATACCATGGTTTACTTAAATATTAACTACTCAGCTCAATCTAAAGGAAGTTAAATCATAACATACCTTAAAATGATAAGAACTAAGTCTAAAGTTCTTTAATTAAAAGCCTTACCTTTATTATTGACCATAAAATCAGCTACAACATTCAAATATAGCATTTACACATAAAAAGAAAGTCGATGATACCTATATTGCCCACATATTAAGGATGGGTCTAAGAAGAACATGAAAAATGAGTTCGAAAACAAATAGGGTAAAACTAAAAATTTTCTTTCAAAACACATTCCCCAAGTTAGTAGTAGTCCATAGGTGAAAACCCACTAAAAAGGGGTTAAAAGGATGTTCAAATCAAAGGAAAACCCTATTTAAGCTTTATTAATGAAACCTCAAATTTTTATTTTAAAATCATGATTTTAAAGGTGTATTCAAAGAAATAATCAATGAAAGATAATGAAAATAAATAGAGGGAAACATGAAAATCAATTTTTATATCAACCTAGCTTTCGCTGGTTAAGCAATCAAATGACCACTTAAGTGACAATTTCTTAAGCAATGGGTGACCGCTAAAGTGTTCTGGGATATATGGCTATGCCGCTAAAGCAGAATATGCTAAAGTTGTTAAGTGCATGCTTTAAAAGTAGGAGACAGGTCAAGCTGGACACTAAGGCAGTGCTTTCCCAATTAAGCGGTTATCACTAAAACGGTTGCACTAGCTTTTAGCTACACCAACAACTCTGGAAAGTTGCAAAGTTGTCGATTGACCCCTTGAGAGTCATTCAGAATCTTGTGAACGTAAATGAACTATAGTACTAGGATATTATTAACATTTAAACTAAATGCCAACGTTGGATTTTCAAAAAATAATTGTCTTCACTTAACTGACCCTCGGAATGCTTTTCACTATTTTTTAAATGATGGGTCGAAATGAGATTATAAAGGTTCCAAACCCAAACAAATCATTCTACTAACCTAAATTCAACCATCTGGATCTACTAGCACAATCAGTCTTGTCATCCAACACTCAGAACAATAAATGTTGATCAAAGTCAACTTTGAGGCATTTCAAGCCTCTAAAATCACAAACTCACACAATTTATTCCAGATCGCATTAAAAATCGTGCAATCATCAACAAATTCCAGAATCAACATATAGTGACTATGAAGAAGGGTAAAATGATCATATCATATAAAAATAAAAATTCATAAATTCAAGCCATTGCCTATGTGTAGAAGAAGTTAAAAATAAAGATTTCACCTTGAATGACACCATAAATGTTTCAAATCCATACCTATAAATCAAAACGCGATTGATACTGAAAAAAATAAAAATATTTATTTTTATAATATATGATTTATTATAAATCTATATTATACGTGATAAGTGTGAAGAAACTTCAGTTTTAACTCCCAAAATCTAATTAAAGCAACAAAGAAAGAAAACATTAGATTTGTGTAGAAGAAGAGAAAAAATTTAAGATTTTACCATGAATGACCCCATAAAAATTTTACTATTTTAATACATTTTAATTTTCATACAAAATAGATATGGAGTGTATAAAACAAAACTTGATGTACTGAGATTGATTATTTTCATTAAAAATAAAAAATGGGTTAGTAGATATATTGAACGTTGATACTCATACATTGAATTCAAATCAATAATTTTCTAGTGACAAGTAAAAAGTTTAAAACCCTATCTTAAGAAGCTCGATGAAGTTTTAACTCAAATAATCTCTTGATCTTAATAGAAAACACATTTTTTTTAATTAAATATAGTAATAGTATTTTAATATTTAATGTATTTAGTAAACTACATTTTTCTTTACGTAATGTGATACTGTCATGACCCAATTTCTTGAGTCTTTTTCTTCATTAAATATAGTAATAATATTTTAATATTTAATGTATTTAGTAAACTGCATTTTTCTTTACGTAATGTGTTACTGTGACGATCCAAATTCTTGAGTCATGATGACACCTGCTTTAATGCAGGCAAACCATATCCCAGAACGACAAGTAACGTGCTAACTAGTAAAAGGTAAGAAAATAGAGGTTCAACTGATAAATCACCAGAATACATATCTACATCTAAAATCTTCATCTACAATATATTAAAAGCGTGTAAACCCTTAAAAAGGTTACTTAATCTTTTTGCCCTTCATTAATATACTCCACAATAGACAAAATCGTCTTTTTGCTATTTAATATATGGTTAGAGGAAAATATATTTTAAAAATTAAAAAATCCTAAATATATGGTACAAGAAAAATATATGATAAAAAGATATGAGGAAAATCAATAACTAAGGAGTCCCAAAATATAACGTAAACCAAAAATATATTTTACTAAAATTACTTCCCGAATTTTTCTCCTAGTCTATTTAATTAAGGAAATATTCAACTTATCAATCAACAAGTATGTAGACAGGTTTTGCTACAAATATTTAAAACTTTTTCTTAATAAATGTTTAAAAACCTATTCTTGCTAAAAGTATAAATTTGCATAGAACCCTATAATACAAAATAGTTTGATTCTTACATGAATAACAACACTTGAATTATCTTTTGCTACTATATAAAGAGTTATACAAAGAGTTATGAAGCCTAAAAGTCATATACATGAGTCATATAAAGAGTTATGAAACCAATAAGTAAGATATATTTTGATCACAAAGTGCAAGCGTACACTTTATAATATTTTACTACATACTAAACATAGATACATTGTTTGAGCTTTTTGTTATCTTATAAATGGATTTGTAATATTTATGATTAAAGAGAAAAAATTGCTTGATATATTATGATTGAAGAGTCTTTAATTGCTATTTGAGGTATGTTTTCTAAAAATTTTGTAAGTTCTTGATGTTTACAATCTTGATAACATCGATCTATGATGAAAGAGATAAATTTGCTTGTGATTTGAGGTAAGTTTTCTAAAATTTAATATGTTCTTCGAGTTTACAATAAATAACTTATTATGTATTTTAATATACAATTGCTAATTGAGAAGTTTTTTTGTGAAATCCTGACATATCTTATTATTAAATAAAAAATGTGTTTGTGATTTGAGGTAAGTTTTCTAAAAATTGTAGTATGCTCTTGAAGTTTATAATAATATATTATCATGCATTATTGATAGACAATTGTTAATTGACAAGTTTTTTTTATGAAATATTGATAGTATCTATGATTGACAAGACAAGTTTGTTTGAAATTTCAGGTAAGTTTTTTAAAATTTTAATATTTTTTTATCTTTAGAAAAATAAACTATCATGTATTTTTGATATATAATTGCTAAGTGAGAATTCTTTTTGTTTATAATGACTCATATATATATGTGTGTGTCTGTGCGCGCGCGCGTGAGTGTGTATGTGTCTGTATTAATAAGTTGAAGTTGACTTATTTAAAATTTTGATACGATTCTTTGGGTCGTTACATTCTGCCACAAGAAATGGATAGTCATTTTAATTCAAAAATGAATTTTCTGTTAAACGCTATCTATTTGCAATTGTTTCAACTATAAATAAACTATGAGATTTGATATATCTCATTATTTTTATAATAAGGTCTAAAGATTGCCTTTTTTTTCTTTTTTGGTACAAGCTACATAATTTGAATAGGCATTATATTTATTCTAACATAAAGTTCTACTTTTAGTAACCTTGCTCTCTCATATATAGTTTTATTGATTGATGAGAGAAGCACGTGAAAAACACGTATACTAAACTAGTATATATATATATATATATATATATATATATAAATGCATGTCGTACAAGAGGCAAAGAAGACAAATGACAAATAAATTTCCCCCAGCTGGTAAGGTTAGTATGAGAGCCACGACCACAAAAAGAGTACTAGACACCATCAAAATCTATATCAGCATCTCCGAATCAATATATATTAATAAAGGAGAAATATAAAATTGATGACGTGGCACTTTCTAAGGCTTGAAAAGTTTTTTTTATCTTTTTTATGGTTTTTTAAACATTTTTTCTCCTTTAATAGATAAAAAAAATACACTTTAAAAGATTTATAAAATATTAAAGATAGTCATATTTAATTTCTTAACATCAATGCTATTAATCTCCACTTTCAAACTTTCAGTTACATTGTATATGTCTTTTTATCTTCTAGCAATATAAAAATATAGGATTAAATAATAATGATTTAATTCTCACTCCATGTGATGAACAGATAAACTGTTCTCATTGATGATTGGTGTCGTCAATTTTATGGCTTGCACAAGTACACATTTTGCTATCACCCTAATTTTAAAATCTTAATAATTTTCTTGCTACTATGCTATTATTTATTTAAATTTTTCCTTATCATTATATTTTTTCTACTATTTATTCTATATTTTTTTCTTATCCTTTTGATTTTGTTGATCATAGTTGAAAATACTATATTATTGAATTGCGTTAAAAAGTTTTCTTTTTGGAGGGTGGGGGGTGGGATGGGGGGCTTATGTTGTAAGAATTAAAAATATTAATTGTGTTTGGTGTATTAAATTATATTTTTTTGTGCCTCACTATTTTTAATTTTTTACTTTTTTTACAAGTTAATTAATAGATGTGTGTAGTTGCGTCATTTGAATTATGGAGATATCATTATCTTTCTTAGAAAGGTTTAGTTGATCATAATAGTGTATCAAAATAGTGCTATTATTGAGTTATTTTTCTTTCGGCTAAAAAAAGTTTCATCTACAAATTTAATTTCTCATGAAAAAAATTAATATTAGATAATTTTATTTTTATCATTTAGATTTATTAGTTTACTTTATAATTAAACTATATCCAAGAAAAACAAGTATAAAATAAATGCAAACAACTAATTCTCCTTTTCTATTTCTTTGCCCCTTTATTTTCTTTCTTGATTTTTAAATAATAGATCTATTAATTAATTTAGCATGTCAAGATCTCCTTTCACTATCTTAATATAATCTCTTATTTAATATTTATAAATTTTTTTTTGTAAAAAATTGATGATGAAAAAAAATAAAGTTCAGCAAAATTCAATAAGATGGAGTAAATGAGATGAAGTTAGAGCAATAAAATGATGGAGGTGTCAGAGAACTACATAGGAATTTGAAGAAATAAGGTTGTATAATTTAAGTTACATCTTTATTATTAAAGAGAAATATACTAAACATGGATAAGAGAGTAAAGATAAGAAAATCAAACTTGACAAAAGACAAAAGTGGAGAAATAAATGTGAGAAGTGATATGAATAACATATGTGGACAGCCAAAATCCTTCCTCCCTTATCAAATTTTGTTCTTTTTTAACAAAGCATTGATTCATTTCTAATAATCAATAAATTTGAAATTGTAAATGCCTAAAATAATATGCAACCAATTTTATTTTCTATGCTTTTGTTTCATTTGCTCATATAAATATTACACTTATATGGTATGATTGAGTCTCAAAATAAAAATATGCAAGTTATACTCTTTTTTTCTTGTACTTAAGGAGTGATAAACAAAAAGAAACTAAGGCTCGGTTTGGTCATGAAAATATAATTTTTTGGAGTTGGAAATAGAGTTAGAATTGAAGTTGGAGTTGGAGTTGGAGTTGTGTTTGGCTATGAATATAAATTGAAATTATTTTTGAAATATTGTGAGAGAAGTAGGAGCGAAAAAAGTGAAAACATATTTTTCTTATTTTTACTTTTCCAAGATACAATTTCAAATTGTATTAGAAATTTTCATGGCCAATCACTGTGATTTTCTTTTTTTCACTAAAGTGAAATAATTTTTTAAAAAAAAGTGAAAAAAATACTCATAGCGAAATGGATACTAAAGAAGATTACAGATACTAGGAAAACAAGAAAAAAAGTCTCATTCTGCTACTAAATATTACTATTAAAGAGGGAAAAATAAAAAAATAATAAAGGTAAAGAAAATAAAAATGATAAAAAGGTGTAGATTTATTTGTTTTGTACTTTTATTCTTTTTGGTTCACATATCTTCTTTGTTTGCTTTGTTTTAAAAAAAATGAAAAATTATTTGTTTGTTTCTTTTGAAAAAATTGAATTTTTAAAATTAATTAAAAAATAAATATATTAAATATCAATAGTTACACACGTCATTGTTTGTAAGGATAAGAAATTCATTATTTTTATTTTTTTAAAAAGATAATTGATTAAGAGATGCTTATCAAGTTTAAATAACAAGATTTTTTCATTTACAAGACTATGGTGCTTCAAAATTAAATTTAAACTTGATCAAATTTATAGAACTAACTTTTATATACATATATAGTAGATTTAATGTATATTTTCTATTTCCATAATTTCTTTTAATTTCAAGATTTTTTCATAATGTCATATTGTAATTTTTTATTTATTTTTACAATTGCACAAAGTGTGAATTAGTTTACTAGTATACAAATAAGAGTGTCAAAATAGGAAAAGAAGGAGAATCAACTCCTGGCTCTAAACCCTCATCCTATCTTCGAACAACAGAACAACCCAAGGATCTCGTTAATGGTGGTGGCTAATACTTGGATCCGAATGAAGGAAAAAAGATGTGTAAGTGTAGTATGAGTGACAAAATAATGGATACTCAATTGGCATTAAAGGCCGACTGAGCTAAATTATAGTAAACTAATAAATTAAGTGTGGGAATGCAAATCGAAGTCAATAGATTATGGTGGGAACAAAAATAGAAGGCCAAACTAGGAAACCACAATAAGTAGAAAACATTCAACTCGAAAGCAATAATAAAAGCCTAACTATAATCTAACTGGTCCACCATAAGAACAAAATGCATAAACAAGAAAAAGTAAACCAATTTATCCCCTATAAGCATGATGGGTACAAGCAAAGAGTAATACTAACATAAGGATAGATAATAAACGTAAAATAAGCTGACAAGAGAAATATATGTTCTTGATGCTTCATTCCATCTATAACCACCGTTCTATTTGTATTTACCAGTTTTTCAACCCTAGATCAGTAATAAGAATGATACTAAATGTTGTACTCGAAATGAATCTCATAAATAATAATCAATAAAGCATATGCCGGACATAAATGAAATGGATAGATAATAATAATATAGAAATTGTCGATCTCAAACTAAAACTAAAAAGCATGAAGTAAATAGTGATGTCCCAAGGTTTTAACTTATCTCAAGTCCATTTATTCAATATATTTAAAATTTAGAAAGTCAAATTCTTTAACGAAAAGTGGATTCCAATTATTATGTCTAAAAGGCTCGGTGTAAGGTCAAATAAGGTCAAATACTTCCCTACCTGGTGTAATAAAGCTAAATAAGCATAAAATAATGTCTATGTCTACCCTAAAAATAAAGTAATGGCCTAAGAAAGAAGCTATGTGATTATTAATGTCTAAACAGGGTTACTATAAATATTCTACCTTAAAAAGGGTAGTGGGGCCCACTATCAATTATGAAAACCCAACCTGAAGCTATCACCTACCCAAACTAGGCTAAGGCATCCTAATATTATAACAAAGCATTAAAGGATCTGAATATTTTCCTAAAAGGGTAATCATATACTTACTAATATAAGAGAAAACGAGGTTGAATTCCACTGTTAAGGTCCCCTAATAAGCTGAATAAGGCAGTAAATGCTCAAATAATAATCGAGACATAAATACTCACCCACAGTTAGCTCAATATCACTCTTAAGACCATAATAAAGAACATTCTTGGAGAAAGATAAGCCTTGCCTACCTAGATGCCGATGAAATACAGAAAAATCCTCTTTACCAAAGTTTTTCCCTTGTGAGGAGCCTTCAACTACTGCCATGCTATCAAAATCATATTTTGCACGTCAAAAAAAGAATGCCGACCCATATTGCTTATTAATGCTCGGAGTTAGAAATCTAACTAAAGATCCCTCATGGGGTCCGCTTGTGGAATCATAAACTTAAAATAGGCATAACTTACCTCTAAGCTCAAAGAACACTTTGCCCTAGAATTGGGAGTAATCCTATCCCTAATCAGTGTTAGAGAAGTCCAACAAAACTAAGAGAAATAAGAATAAAAAATAGAGAATCATGCTAAATTTAAACTAAGAACATACAAGATTAACTCAAATATATGATCACACAAATGTCCCTACATGATCCTAGCTTCAATATGTCAATCTTCCAAGACTTTTTGAGTTCCCACATTGTACTAATGATGTCTTAACATAATAAAAAGGGCTGAAAAATTGAAGAGAAGTATATGTACACTGCCAGGGGTCCTTCATGATTACAGAACTCCCATCACAAATGTAGGAGCTGACCCAAACATACCTTAGTAAGTGTAGTTGATCTGTCACGATCGTGATGAAAAAAGTTGGTTTGGCAGGGCCGACCACCTTTTTCCAAACTCTAAGCTAGACTATGAGTAAGGATGTCAATAATCCATAGCCCTCATGATCATGGACAAGGCATGTCATGATACGAACCTGAGGCTAGTCTTAATGGGAAATCTCAAGCCCGTCGTGAACGCAATAGCACCTCCTTAGCCTTACCTCGAGAGCACACAATAATAATAAATTAGAATCCAACTAAGGTAGTGATAAAAAGATAAATAAGTCAAATGAAAATGCCAAGAGTTAAAACTAACAATCCAACTCACACTTTCCCATAAAAGCCTTTAATACCATAATATCAACTAAGTCGGGACATGCCTCCGACTATGACAAAATAATCCAAAAAGAAAAATTAAGACAATACTGAAAATAATAAAATGACTGGGCCTTCCAAATAATAGAGGCTCACCACTTCATAGCAGATGCACAGGAGTACCAAATCACCTAACATTGTACAAGGGAAACAGGAAAAGTCCTCGGATCCTACATCATGAAATGATGCAGCATCCAAGGATAGTCCCTGGCATGTAACTTAATGGAAATGGATAAAATAATTCCATTGTCAAAAAATAGCCATAATCACATGCACAAAACTTATATGTACATATATAGGATGCCGGGATAGGGACAAAGATCCAATAACATGATAGTTTAATTTATTATCCTGAACTGTTGTAATATCCCAAAAATCCAAACCAATGTTAGCGTCTTCTTTCAGACTCAGTCATGTACTCAAGTTTTCTTCACGTATATTCAGCATGTAATCTCAGTTCCTTAGTAATTTCATTTTAGCCAGTCTCATTTGAGGACGAATATTCCCAAGGAGGAGATGTTGTAATACCCTAAAAATCCAAATCAATGTTAGTGTCTTATTTAAAGGACATGCATAGTATCTTATAACTCTTTCCTAGTTTTATGAGTTAATTTGAGGTATATTAAGGCTCCAAATAACTCCCAGTTATTAGACAAATCAAACTAATCCTTACCGATTGAAATTTTGATAAAAATGTTGCTTTAGTCAACTTCAAGCAAGCATATATTTTATTATACTTAGAATTTTCCAGCTCAAGACCCACGAGGCTGTAGGAAATTGAATTAGCTTTTCAGCGATACCAATTTGGCCCAAATTTGATACTCGGGTGGGAATTATGGAAATTTTAGTGCACAACAGTAACCCAACGTGATAAGGTCGCGTCGCGGTGAAATACAATTTCACGATCCTCAATTTCCAGTGTGTCACCATGATTGGCACTGTGTAGCTCCTAGGGGCCATTTTGCAATTATTAATTTTCTAGAGGGTCACCTTGATGGCGCCATATCGCGCTAACGTCTCAGTTTGCAGTTGTCCATTTCCAGAGGCGCAACACGAAGGCACCACATAGTTCTGTTGGGAAAAATAGGGATTTTCAGCTTTGTAGTGGCCCAGTGCAATTGCACCGCATCGTGTCGGGTGTCAAAATCAAAATTTTAAGTTTTTGTGATTTAAATTCTAGGACTGTTTGATCTTTTTCCATAGCCCCAAATCCATCCAAACACGGGATTTAAGTCCGAATAGAGAATTATTTGCTCATTATTTCACAAATTACGCAAATTAAAGTAGCTCTCGTTCAAGAAAAAAAACCCTAGCCTTCTAAATTCAAGATCAAATCTTAAGAATTCACCATCAAGTCTCCCGAATTCATCAACCTAGGAATGTTAAGTGTTCATTCATGGGTCCCTTTCACCCATGGAGTCCCAGTATATAAATTTAAATTTAAATTTGTGATCTTTACGAGTTACCATGATTTTAAATTGTGATTTTAACCATGAATCTTAACTTTATACCATGCTTACATGAAATTATTTTTCTTTTTATCAAACCCCACATATTTTAATATTGTTATTCAATGATTTAAATTATGATTAAGTGTTATTAAAGTTGAAATCTTGCTATAAATCCAAGTTTTACACTATTTCCATGATTAGCTTAAACTATGAATACCAAGTGTTTGATGAAATGCCTACAAGTGTGAATTTTAAATAAATTCTTTCATATTATATCCCCAAAGTTTGGTACTATTTTACTATTACTACTATTGGGTACTGGGGGTTATGAATACCCAAAACCATAGTTGATTACTTAGTCTCAATATCTTTAGAATAGTTTTAGAATATGTTTTGAGCATTATTAGATTAGTCAGTTATTAGAATCAGATAATCTCAGAATGGTTTATTATTCTGAGTCAGTTCAGTTGGGAGTAAGATTAAGCACTAAGCGAAACCAGGGATGGGGGCTTACCTTCCAATTATGGATGTGACCTTTAGTAAAAGTCCTTGCATTCCAAAAATATATAGCCAGCGTAGGTTGATATGTTAACTTACCAGTTTAGGGTTGATCTCATTAAGTCCCTTCCATACGAGGGTGACCCTTAGTTCTTTGGGATAACACTTTAATGGATCGATACAACCAATTTTAGTACCTGTGGCATGGTATAGATAGCCTTCCAAATGGGGTCACAGGTTGGATCCCAAATTTGCTCATTGGAGAATGTCGGTTAGATGATAGCTCCCACAGTCCCAGTCCAGTCATCAGTTTAGTTATTCCGTTTCATATTTGCTTGACTATAGCATATATATATATATATATATGTAGCATGACATACTGAATAGAATACATGAAAATTGTAAGTGCTGAAGATAAACAACCAAGCATTAATATGAAATCTTATATATATATATATATATAGATATATATATATACATATATATATATTTAGTCAGTTATTATTCATGCACATGAAACCATGCATATCAGCCTACCTCATTTAGCATACCACTACATTAAAAGTACTGATCGTATACCCTTTTCTTGTGTTATGATGTATCATATCATAGGTTCAAACGCTCAATTCCTGGATCACACATAAACCATCCAGATTATTATCTGTATAAGTGGTGAGTCCTCATATTTTGAGAACAGATTATATTTAGTTTCATGATTTAAGTTCAGTAGTTAGTAGGGGCCTATCTTATCAACTCTCATTTAGTCAGTTTGGAAGCTTTCAGACATTTTCGACAGTTAGTCAGTTCTCAGTTTTTAGTTGTCATTGTCAGATGTTTTATCAGTATCATCAATTTTTTTTTATAGATTTTAACAGATTTATTACATAAGACCATATGGCATTTCTTAGTTAAATTCTGCATATGATATTTTATTATCAGTTTTACTCAGTGCTCATAGTAGGTACCAGCTCATTGGTTAGTTTGTGGTCCCTTAGGATCGTAAGTCCCATATGGCACCCATGGTGTACTCTCAGGGCAATGGGTGTGAAGTGCGACACACTTATGGACAAGAGGCTACGAGGAATTTTAGGAAAAGTTTCCCTTCTTTCAGTGTTAATGTAATGCAAATGATCATGTTCTCATGTTAAACTCTCTATATAATCTATTCTCCCTAGCATTTACAGAATATGCCTCCCAAAAAGACAAATGGAAGAAGAAATGTAAATCAGCTAGCACCTTCGCCTATTTAGGAAGATCCCCTGAATGAGTATATTTCTTGTGTAGATTTCAGAGCTGCATTCACTACTTTATCTCACTCTGTAGTGACTTAGAATGCTCATCCAGCCACTGCCCACTGGCCAATACTGCCATAGCTAGGATTCAGGACTTTACCCGAATAAATCCTCTTCTGTTTTCTCGATCCAACTCTGAAGAGAATCTATAGGAATTCTTAAATATGGTCTAGAAGGTAACAAATATTATGGGGGTAACGGCTAGTGAGAGTGCTAAGTTATCTTCCTATTACTTGCAAGATGTAGCCCATAACTGGTTTATGTAGTGGACAGTAGATAGAGGTGCAGATACAGGGCCTATAGAATGGGAAGAGTTTGCTACTTCCTTCTTAGATAGGTTCTTTTCATTGGAGTTAAGAGATCTTAAGGTATTAGAGTTCATCAACATTAGGTAGGGCAACATGAGTGTGAAATAGTATTCCCTCAAGTTTACTCTGTGAGCTAGGTATGCTCTTCATGTGTTAGCAAATAGTAGGTTTAAGATGAGCACGTTTGTCTCTGGGGTATCTGAAAGTGTGGTCAAAGATTGTAGGACCACAATGTTGATTAAGGAGATGGAATTATCTACCCTTATGGTTCATGCTCAAAAGATTAAGCAGCAGAAGACTAAGAAGAGAAAGAGGGAGAACAAGAGGGCTAGAATCAGTAGCTTTAATTTTGCTCAGCCAAAGTCAGAAGGAGACAATCATCTTTAGTTCCACCAAAAATATTTATTTAAAGCTCTTTCTTCATCTATTACCCTAGGTCCCAAATTCAAAAATGATATTAGGGATAGAGCGCCAGGCTTAAAGTCCCAAGACAGTGTTAATAGTGGTCGTACGAATCCTCTTTGTTAGAAATATGTCAGAAACCATCAGGGTGTTTGTAGAATAGGTAGTGATGTATGTTTTTGGTGTATCAAGCCAGGCCACCAAATTAGGGATTGTCCAAAGAATGGTCAGCAAGGTCAGTCCTGTCTCCACCAGTTCTATTCGTCCACCCAACTCAGCAGAGTGCCACTTCCAGTACTACTAGTGGTCAATATCAAAACAGATTGTACGCCCTTTAGTCCTGACAAGATCACGAAAATTCTCCTGATTCGGTTACTGGTATGTTACAAGTCTTTCATTTAGATGTTTATTCTTTATTAGACCCTGGAGTTTTTCTTTCTTTTGTAACCCCTTATATAGCCGTCAACTTCGGTGTCAGTTTTGAAATCCTAGTAAAGCCTTTTTCAGTGTCTACCCCAGTACGTGTCTCTATTGTAGCCAGGAAGGTATACAAGAACTGCCTGATCATAATATCTTATAAAGTCATTTCATTTGATCTTGTGGAGTTAGAGATAACAGATTTTGACATCATTCTCAACATGGATTAGCTCCACTCATGTTATTCTTCAGTTGATTATAGAAATAGAGTAGTTCATTTTCAGTTTCCAAATGAACCATTCCTTGAAGGGAGGGGTAGTACTATATCTCTTAGGGATCATCTTGTTTTGTACCTTAGAGTGAGGAAGATGATATCCAAAGTGTGTATTTACCATCTTGTTCGAGTCAAACACTCTAACTGAGGCTCCAACTCTTGAGTCGGTTTCAATGGTAAGGGAATTTCCAGATGTGTTCCCTGAATATCTTCCTGGAGTTCCTCCCAAATGGGAGGTTCTCAGCCTATTTCTATTCCTCCATATAGAATGGCTCCATTCGAACTCAAAGATTTGAAATAATAGTTCAAAGATCTCCTAGATAAGGGATTCATTAGGCCCAACATTTCGCCATGGGGCACACTAGTCGTATTCATGCGTAAGAAAGATGGTTCTCTTAGAATGTTTATTGACTACTGTCAGTTGAATAAAGTCACTATAAAAAAATACCCACTTCCCAGAATTGATGTATTAATTCAACAAACTTTAGGGTGCCAGTTATTTTTCTAAGATGGACCTCAGATCTGGCTATCATCAGCTTAGAGTTAGAGAATGTGACATCCCAAAAACAACTTTCAGAACTCGGTATGGTCACTTCGAGTTTCTAGTGATATTCTTTGGTCTTACAAATGCCCCAGCAGCTTTCATGGACTTGATGAAATGAGTGCTCAAGCAGTACTTGGACATGTTTATTATTGTCTTCATTTATGACATCCTTGTCTACTCCTATAACGAAAATGATTATACAAACCACCTAAGAATAATATTGCAAACTCTTAGAGCCTATTATTTGTTTGTTAAATTCAGTAATTGTGAATTTTGGCTAAGATCAATAGCTTTCCTTGGACATATTATTTTTGGTGATGGAATTAGAGTCGATCCTCAAAAGAATGAGGCAGTGAGAAATTAGCCCAGACATATCTCTCCGTCAGATATCAGGAGTTTCTTCGATTTTGCTGGGTATTACCGATGGTTTATTAAGGGATTTTCATATATTGCATCCCTTATGTCTAGATTGACTCAGAAAAAAGTTAAGTTTTAGTGGTCAGATTCTTATGAGAAAAGTTTTCTGGAGTTGAAGACGCGACTCACTACAACCCCAGTTTTTAGATTACCAGATGGTTCAGATATTGTGTACTGTGATGTATTCATAGTTAGGTTAGGATATGTTTTGATGCAAAGGGATAAGGTTGGGGCCTATGCCTCTAGAAAACTTAAGCCCCATGAAAATAATTACCCAACCCATGATGTTGAGTTAGCAACTATTGTTTTTGCCTTGAAGATTTGGAGGCACTATTTGTAAGGGGTGTATGTTGATGTGTTCACAGATCAAAAAAGTTTACAATATTTATTTTCATAGAAGAATTTAAATATGAGTCAGATGAGATGGTTAGAGTTGCTGAAAAATTATGATACGGGTATTTTGTACCATCCAGGCAAGGCCAATGTAGTGGAAGATGCCTTAAGTGGATTGTGTATGGGTAGTGCTGCTCATGTTGAAGATGAATTTGCATACAATAACAACTATCATTCTAGTATTCAGATGGCTCTATTTGAGGCTCTATATGGAAGGAGATATAGATCTCCCATTGGTTGGATTGAATCAGGAGAAACCGCGATAATAGGGACTTTAATGTCTTAGAGAAAGTTCAATTCATCAAGGAGAGGCTTAAGATAGCCCAGAGCTGATAGAAGTCATATGCATATGTGAAAAGGAAAAATCTTAAGTTTGAGGTTGCAATTTTGTATATCTAAAAATCTCTCCCATGAATGGAGTGAAGAGGTTATGTAAGAAGGAGGGAAGCTCAGTCCCCGATATGTTCGCCCTTACAGAATTTTAAGTCATTTCATAAATGGTGCTTATGAGCTTGGGTTGCCTGCATATTAGAATCAATGCACCCAGTATTCCATGTCTCTTTGTTGAAGAAGTGTATTGGTGACCTAGCTATAGTTGTTCACTTAGAAAGCATAGATGTTCAAAATAGCTTTTCCTACGAGGAAATTCCAGTAGAAATCCTTGATTGGAAAATTCGTAGACTAAGGAACAAAGAAGTTCCCATAGTCAAAGTTCATTAGCAGAATCAGTTCGTTGAGGGAGCCACTTGGGAAGAAAAAGCAGATATGTGGACCAAGTACCCTCATCTTTTCTCTGCAAACATAGACTTAGCTAAAGGCAACAATCTTCATAGAATTTCTCTTCTCCATGCTCCGTTTCAGATGCATATCATTCTCATGTCAGTCATGCATTCACAGAACCAGTTCAATTATGAATCATGTTTCAGACCTAGTCATGTACTTACATTTTCGTCACGTATATTCAACATGTAATTCAGTTCCTTAGTGCTTTCATTTTAGCCAGTCTCATTCGAGGTCAAATTTTCTCGGGGGGAGATATTGTAATATCCCTAAAATCAAAACCAATTTTAGCATACAACTCCTTTCTAGTTTTATGAGTTAGTTTAAGGTACATTAAGGCTCCAAATAACTCCCATCTATTAGATGAATCAAAATAATCCTTACCAATTGAAATTTTGATAAGAATGTTGCTTTAGTCAACTTCAAGTGAGCATAAGACCCACCAAGAATCCTTACCTGTGTTGATTTTGATAATAATACTTGTAATTTTCCAGTTCAAGACCCACCAAGTTGTAGGAAATTGAATTAGCATTCCAACGATACCAATTTCGCCCAAATCTGATACTCGGGTGAGAGGTTATGGCACTCTTAGGACAAAATAGTAACCCAATGTGATAAGGCCGCATCGCGGTGATGGAAAATTTCACGCTCATTATTTTCAAATGTATCACCGTGATTGGCACCACATCGCACCAAGGGGCCATTTCGCAATTGTCCATTTTCCAGAGGGGCACCGCGATGGCACCGCATCGCGCCAAGGTCCCAGTTCATAATTGTCTATTTCTAGAGGCCAATGTGATGGCACTGCATCACACCATTGGACAAAATGGGGATTGTCAGCTTTCCAGTGGCTCAACGCGATTGCATCGCATCTGCTGGGTTTCAAAATTGAGATTTCCAGTGTTGGTGATTTAAATTCTAGGGACTGTTTGGTCTTTTCCCAAAGCTCCAAATTCATCCAGACATGAGATTTAAGTCCCAATAGAGTATTATTTGTTCATTATTTCACAAATTACATAAAAGTAGCCCTCAGCCTTCAAAATTTAAGATCAAATCTCAAGAATTCACCATCAATTCTCACAAATTCATCAACCCAGGTATGTTAAGTGTTCATTCATGGGTCCCTTTCACCCATGGAGTCCCAATATCCAAATTTAAATTTAAATTTGTGATCTTTACAAGATACCATGATTTTAAATTATAATTTTAAGAACCTCCATGAATCTTGACTTTATACCATGCTTACATGAAATTATTGTTGTTTATCAAACCCCATATATTTTAATGTTGTTATTCACTAATTTAAATCATGATTAAATGTTATTGATGTCGAAATCATGTTATTACTTCAAGTTTTATATTATTCCCATGATTAGCTTAAACTATGAATACTAAGAGTTTGATGAAATTCCTACAAGAGTGAATTTTGAATAAATGCTTTCATATTACGTCCCCAAAGTTTGGTACTATTTCACTTTTACTGCTATCGGGTCCTAGTTGTTATGAATACCCAAAATCAAGCTATTTACTTAGTCTCAATATATTCAAAATAGTTTCAGAATATGTTATGAGCAATATTAGTTCAGTCAGTTATCATAATCAGATAATCTTGGAATGGTTTAGTAGTTTGAGTCAGTTCAGTTGGGAGTAAAATTTAGCACCGAGCAAAACCAGGGATGGGGGATCACCTGCCAGTTGAGGGTGCAACCTTTAGTAGCAGTCCCTGTATTCCAGAACTACGTAGTCAGCGTATCTTGAGATGTTAACCTGCCACATGAGGGTTGATCTCATTAGGGCCCTACCAGATAATGGTGACCCTTAGTCCTTCAGGACAACACTTTATTTGATCCACACAGCAAGTGTCATTACCCGCCACATGGTAATGACACCCTTCCAATGAGGGTAATAGGTTGGACCCTAAATTTGCTTATTTGGGTATGTCGGTTAGATGATAGCTCCCACGATCTCAGTCCAGTCATTAGTTCAGTGATTCAACTCCAGATTTTCTTGAAAATAGCATGTAGATATCTGTTATTCAGTTATTAGTATTCAGTATTTCAGATTTCTGATTATATTTAGAATATATTTTTATTCTTTGTCATGCATCTTCAGCACTTATAGTTTCCTTGTATTCTATTCAGTATGTCATGCTATATATATATATATATATATATATATATATATTTAGTCAATTATTATTCATTCACATGAAACCATGCATATCGGCCTACCTCATCTAGCATACAAATATATTCAAAGCACTGATCACATACTTTTTTCTTACGCAATGATGTATTATATCATAGGTTTGGATGCTCAGTTCTCGGATCGCGCATAGACCTTCAAGATTATCATCCATAGCAGTGGTGAGTCCTCATATTTTGAGGACAGATTATATGTTCTTTCATGCTTTCAATTCAATAGTTAGTTAGGGCCTATCCCATCAACTCTCATTCTATCAACTTAAAGGCTTTCAAACATTTCAGACAGTTAGTTAGTTCTTTGATATCAGTTGTCATTGTTAGATGTTTTATCAGTATTATCCATTCTGTTTATAGATTTTAACATATTTATTAATTAAAACCTTATGGCATTCCTCAATTAAATTCCAGATATGATCTTTTGTTATCAGTTTTACTCAGTGCTCATAGCAGGTACCAACTCATGGGTTAGCTTATGGTCCCCCAGGACTGTAATCATTGTGTAGCACCAAGGGTGTACTCTCGGAGCGTTACAACTATGTAGCTCGCTTTGTCCTAAAGTCACAAATGGGATAAATGTGTCCATCCCCCTCCACCCCTACCGGAAGGGCCTTAGTGCGTGTTAGCTACATATACCATGGTAAAACCACAGAAAGGCTAAAGACATAAGGACCCCTAATGCCAACAAATGTGGTTTCTAGTGTTGATCCCCCGGGACCAACACCTTTATGGTGAGCTGCATAATTCTCTTTAAGCTCAAATAGAAACAATTGCACATAAACCAACCACTAACCTACGAGTCATTCATTATGGCATTTACCAATTGGTATCATCATACCAATATGCATGCAACCTAATATAATTATGCCAAACCAATCCATTTAGCCAAATTGACTCCCAAGTTCCAATTAAATCTAATCCATGGCCACCAAAGCCATCCAAAATCCATTATTTTCCCTTGGTCCTTGCATGCAATGAAATGGGTTCAAAAGATAAGTTAAATCATACAATTGTACATATTCAAAACTAAGTTTACAAAGTGAGTTGAGGTTAATGCCATGATCGACTCAAAATTTCATCAATTTGGGGAAACCTATGTCCCCCATTTCCACGATTTAACCAATGCACTAATTCAGTCCTAAAGACATCAATTTAAAGCACGAATAATCAATTTAAAACATGGGACAAGTAATTCAAGTAAAAATAACCAAAAGCCCTTAACCCAATTTCAAATCCACAATTTAAATCACATGAATATCCAATAAATTTATGCCATAATGTAAAAATACAAGTTAGGGATGAGCAACATGACTAAAATATAGAACATTTGAAGGGAAATCAAAGTTTGGAGCTTGAATGCTGAATCCTTTATGAAACCCTTATGTTTTGTTGGGTTTTGAGCTAGAGAATAAAAAAGTGAACTTTGATCTTTGAAAACTGAAGGAAAAGGTTTGATTTTGTGTTTAAAAGTCGTGCAAGAGGTAAAAAGACCATAAGCCA
Organism: Capsicum annuum; assembly: GCF_002878395.1. Classification (NCBI taxonomy): domain Eukaryota; kingdom Viridiplantae; phylum Streptophyta; class Magnoliopsida; order Solanales; family Solanaceae; genus Capsicum; species Capsicum annuum. The sequence continues at coordinate 27,077,190 of NC_061117.1, read as the reverse complement.
CTCACCCTAAGTCAAATAAAACAAAAATTGGGTATTTTTAATATAGCGCGATGTCATACCAATATCATGGAGACTAGCCTCCGTGCCACTCTTTTATCATATAGCTCCAGTGGCATGGCATGCCATTATCGCGGAGGCACACTACCTCAAAGTTCCAAAGTAGTCCCAAACCCTTCCTGAAAATTTTGAAAATTCCCCAAACACCCTTTTAACATCCCTAATAATAAGTTAAGTCAAAAAATTATATTACACACATAGGAAGGACAAAATTAAGATTGTTGAAATTTTACGGGGTCTCACAATGTTCCCCCTTTGGATCATTCATTCCCGAATGAGAAGTTAGGACATTTTTTGCATGATGATAGCATGAGTACATTAGAATAAAATGAAAAATTCGAAATATGATAAGAGGTCAATGAGACTAATACCTCAAGCACTTTCATCCAACATGGGGAACAAGAACGGGTACTTGGCTCTTACAACTTTCTCAGCTTCCCATGTACCTTCTTCTACCTTCTGATTTCTCCAAAGAACCGTCACCGAAGATACATCCTTGGCCTTCAATCTATGAACTTGCCTATCCAATACCTTAATCGAAATTTCCTCATAAGATAAAAAATTTGAAACATCGATGTAACCAATAAGCACTATCAAAAAAGGGTCACCCTCACACTTTTTCAGCATGGAAACATGGAAAACAGGATAAATCGAAGCTAAACTCGCAGGAAATTCCAGCTCATAAATGACATTCCCAATCCTTCTCATAATCTGTTACGGACAAACATAACGAGGGTTGAGCTTCCCCTTCTTCCGAAATCTTACGGCTCCTTTCGTAGAAGACACCTTCAAGAAAACCCAATCGCTTACTTCAAACTCCAACTCTCTTCACCTCGCATCCGCGTAATACTTTTGGAGACTTTGAGAAGTCTTAAATTTATCTCTAATCATCTTCATATTCTCCATGGCTTGGTAAACCATTTTACTTTTCCATCCATTTGAGGGTGGAAAGCAGTGCTAAGGTTAACCTAAGTACCCAAACCTTTCTTAAATGAATGTCAGAAGTGAGAAGAAAACTAGGTATGCCAGAAGTGAGAAGAAAACTAGGTACCTCAATCAGAAATGACAAACAACTGCGTACTATCCAAATTTACTATCTCCTGGATCAAAAACTTAGCATAATCCTCTCTTGAGTAGTTAGTCCTCACTAGCAAGAAGTGAACAGACTTGGTCAGACAATCCATAATGACCCAAACGGAATCATACTAATTCCAAGACCACAGAAGACCTGTAATGAAATCAATATTTATTATCTCCCACTACCACATAGACACCTCTATATCTTGGGACACACCACAAGGCCTAAAATGTTCCACCTTGACTTGCTGATAAACCATAGACTTAGCAATGACATATACCTCTTCAGATTATTCCACAGTAGATTTTCTTTATGCCATGAACATTTTAGTTGAACCCAAATCAACTGTATACCTAGACTCATGAGCCTCAACCAAAATCCTTCCCCACAGCCCATCTACATCAGGCACACATAACCTTTCTTGATATATCAAGATGCCATCACCCCCAATCTCTAAAGCCATAACCTTTTACTGACCCATAACATTATCAATCTATATAACTATAGGGTCGAAAACCTACGTTTCCTTCACCTCAACACCAAGAGATGATTTAACCACTTTCAGAACAATCACTCCTCCATTCTCAGAGTCCAAAAGATGAACTGTTAGCCAACTTGTGAATATCCTTTACGGATCCTCTTTTCTCCTTATCAATGTGAGATAAGCTCTCCATAGAATACCTGCTAAGATCATTAGCAAAAATATTAGCTTTACATGTATGGTCATGTAGACTCATGTCATAATTCATAAGTAGTTAGAGCTACTGCCTCTGTTGAGATTCAGTTCCTTCTTCATAAACACATACTGAAAGCTCTTATGGCCTAGATAAATATCCACATTCACCCCGTACAAATAATGGCACCAGATTTTCCATGCAAAGACCACAACCGCCAACTCTAGATCGTGAGTCGGGTAATTCCTTTTATGAACCTTAAGCTACCTGAAAGCATAGGCTACAACCTTACTATGTTTCATCAAAACATAACCCAGTCCCAAATAGGATATATCACAACACACAATAAAAACATTATACCCTTTGATAGGGTCAAAATAGGTTCTAAAGTCAACTTGTCCTTCAACATATCAAAACTACCTTCACAAGCATCAAATCACAGAAAATTAACTTTTTCTTAAGTTAACTTCATTAGTGAGAAACAATAGATAATAAACTCTATAGAAACATCCTATAATACCTAGCTAATCCTAAGAGCCGGTTAGAGCCGTGGTTCAACGCCACCTCTTAATTGCCTCAACTTTTTATAGATCCACCTTGATCCCTTCACGAGAAAAAACATGCCCAAGAAAACTCATAGCACTTAGCCAAAATTCATACTTAGAAAACTTCACATACAACTCCTAGTCCTTAAAAGTATGCAAAATAGTTCAGAGTTGATTGACATAATCCTCCTCATTCTTAGAGTACACCAAGATGTCATCAATGAAGACTATAACAAATAAATCCAAAAACTACCTGAAAATTGATTCTTTAGATCCGTGAAAGCAGCTGGAGCATTAGTCAATCCAAATAACATAACTAGGAACTCATAATGACTATAACGGGTTTAGAAAGAAGGCTTGGGAATATCAACCGCTCTAATTTTCAGCTGATGATAGCCTAAATGGAGATCAATCTTAGAGAAACACCTATCACCTTGCCACTGATCGAAAATGTCATCAATTATAGGAAAAGATATTGATTCTTCACTGTAACCTTATTCAACTAATGATAATCTATACACATTCAAAAAAATCCATTTTTCTTTTGCACAAAAAGTTCAGGAGCACCTCAAGGAGAAACACTAGGACAAATAGACCTTCTATTGAGAAGATCTTTTAATCGCTCCATAAGTTCCTTTAGTTCAGCTAAAGCCATCCTATAAGTATAAATGAAAATAATGAGTTTTCTATACAAGATCTATCCCAAAATCTATTTCCCTATTGGGAAGAATTCCAGGAAGATCATTGGGGAAAATTTTATGAAATTTATTAACAATAGGGAAAAATTTAAAAAAAGGACTTTCATATTTAGAATCTTTAACTCAAACTAAATGATACAAACACCCTTTGAAAAACAACTTCCAGGCTATAAGATAGGAAATAAACCTCTCTTAGGGTATTAAGGAACTCCCCTCCCATATAATTACAGATTCATTAGGACATTGAAAGCTGACCTTTCTGGTCTTACAATCTAGAGAAGCATAGCATGAATGAGGCTAATCCATCCTTAAGATAACATTAAAATCCACCATATCAATTTTTATAAAATCCACCAATGTCTCCTTATGAAAAGTAGACACCACACAACCCCTTTAGATTTTTCTAGCAATAAAAGAATCACCTACTAGAGTGGCATAGAAAAGGGGTCAAAAATATTTTTTTAGACCAAAACCAAAGTGTACAGCCTCATACGAGATCATATAAGATGGGTAGAACTTGGATTAAGCAAATAATAAATATCAAGGGAAAAGAACTATAACATACCATTAATATCATCTAGAGAATCTTCGGATTCATGTTTAATAACAAGAAAATAGAGACTATTCCAGCCAGTGTTGGTACGTGAAATGGAACCCTTAGGTGTTAGAGCCAAAAAATTGACAATCGGGACCTTATTAGCTCCGGTGGCAACTCTATTTGAAGGATAATCTCACTGTATATGACCAAGATGACCATAATTATAGTACCATTTCCTCCTCTTCTCAAAATAACCACAGTGAAGCTGCCCACTAAAATGATAAGGAGGGTAAGATGGGCGAACTAAGCTCCACTAGCCTGAGACTGGGTACCCTATCCCTTAGGACCACTGTCATCCTGAAAATGATGATCACCTAAAGTCTTCGTTCACTTTTTTCAATATTTTCTAGTGTTTTGCTGATTTTTACCTTGCTCTGAATACGTATACTTCTTGTTCGGACACTTTCCCATGTCTACCTACTTTTTTTTCTCATCTTCCACCTAATGCATATAAACCACCATCCTAGGTATGTCCATATTGTTATTCAGAATAACAACCTTACACTCTAATACTAAATCATAGGATAAAGAAGCAACCTTCCTCATACTAGACACTAGTTTAAGAGCATAATGAACCAATTGATGGAACTTCAGGACATACTCCTTAATACTCATTTTACCCTACTTCAAGTTCACAAAATCTTTGGCCTTAGCTTCCCTCAACTCCTGAAGAAAGTGGTGTTTAAGAAAGGCACCTGAAAAGTTAGCCTATAATGCTAGTTCGACATCATCACCCCTCATTGATTTCCAGTCCTCATACCACTGTTAATCTATATCTTTTTATTGATAGGTAGTAAACTAACACCCTCTGAATTAGTAGCATACATAACCTAGAAAATCTTTTCCATTTCATCAACAAACCCCTGAGGATCCTGTTGTGCCCAAGTGCACACGCAATTGTTCGTGGTCTCACCAAGTAATACAATAGCCTTAAATAAATTTGAATATCGATCCCTCAGAGACGTCTTAAATAACTATCCAATTCTAGTTTGATATTGAGATAAAATTGGCATAAACATAACCCAAAAGAATTTTTAAAGTTATAATAAAAAGTAAACTACAGTAATATGGAAAAGTAAATACTTTGGATAATCAATGGATGAAAACTTGGGGTTAAAGCACTATGAACAATCATACTACGCTATTGAACTTTATTCATTAGATTACTTATCTTGGTTGTTAATTCATATGGTTTATTACATGATAATGGTCTCCCAACCTCTAATCGTGTACCTAACTTAGAAAGGGGGTGTCTAGCCACTAATAACATAACCATAATCCAAAATAAAGAATACATGATATAATACATTAAAAGGCTAGAGTAAAGAGAAAATAAACTCTAAAAGAAGTGTTGATCAGCCCTCTCCAAGTCTAAAAACATACAAAAGTTTTTGACAAAAAGTCTAAGTGTTCTACATATAGTAGACAAGGTTTGGCCATGTGTGGAGTAAAGGGTACGTCGCCTTGTTTTATCCAAGGGAGAGAGTGGCGCACCGCATGGATTATTCCTAGGGAAAGAGTGGTTTGTCGTGTGGCTTAGTCCATGGGAGAAAGTGGTGCGTCTCCTGGCCATTCCCATACCCTCGTTGGAATTTGCATCTTGAATCCTACTTCGCCTTATGCATTTTTCCATCAATCCTTTGCCTTATGGTGTTGTCATGGCTTGATTTCCATCTTATTCAACATCAATATATCATAATAATCAACCCAAAAAGTATCATACATCATCACACATCACGTATTAGAGCTCAAAACAATAAACATACCATAATGATAAACTAGAAACTCGAGCTAAGACTAGACTTGCCCACGTTAAACTTTAACTTATTGTTTTGATTCATTTGAACGTTGGAAATTATAAACAAGTTGTTCCACAAAACAATACACTATCAAAAAATTTGGAAATCATTACACACATTAGAATCAGTCAAGATAGACTAGACAAACGCCAAGCTCAAGCTAGTAACACTAGTTTTCTCGGTTGAACTCTAAGTGATCAATTTGCATATAAACTTGTTTGAAAAGACCCTTAAACATTATAATCACATATTTAAACACTTATATAATTATTTACTCATTAAACCCACGAGAATTCCTCATAAAAAGGATAAATAATCTAGGATAACAACACTAAAGTGCATGAAACCACCTCAGATCACCACCCCACACCTAAAGCCTTGTTCGTCCTCGAACAACTCTTTACTCTAAGAATCATAATATGAGGTAACTCTACACTTCTACCACATGCAAGACACTCAAGATAGTACTACAATTACTACATAGAATGCAAGATTCTACACTATGGATGTTACATACACAATTGACAATTCAAGAATACTCCTTCAAAACATCCTAGCCTCAAGAATTGACTCACCTAGTTAGTGAACTCATGCACACTATTCAATAAAATACATCATATAATTCACCTAACATTTATCAAACATATGCCCACATAACAAGAAAGTTACCCATAATCACTCACAATTATGCACTCCATACCAAAATGGGTACCAGAATCAAATTGTGCTCACTATTACAAAGAATTCACAAATTATAACTGATGAACCATAAACTTGACCTTAGTGTAGTACTTATCTATTATCAAAATATTAATCTTAAGATAAAATAGGTCTTTAATGATTGTAATGTTGGCTAAGGGACGGGTAGGAACTATTTTGTCTAGTAATAGTGACTATCTTTCCTAAGCACTTTAATACTTCACATTGTACAATTAATACCATTCTCTAACAACCACTTTACACCACTTTCTATATACCCACACCTTTCATTTTTCACCATCTCATTAAGCTCATTCACATACACTATGGAAGGAGTATTCTCTATTCACAACTTTTTCAATTTGTACAAATTTAATTCTTTTCGTTACTCAACTCCCAACCACAACCCATAATAATTGTACACAATAATAACTATCACTTTGGGGCTTCAATTTCACTTTTCTCCTACTTGAATTTCAGACTACTTACTCAATTAGTTTTACACAAAAGTTCATAGGATTTTTAGATCAAATTAAGGTCAATCAAGAAGAGATTAGGCTACATATGTGGCTTCCAAAGAAAAGCTAAAGGCTAAATGGGGTTAACTTGGATTATGCGTAAGGGTAGGTAAAAGAAGGTATAAAAAAGGCTATTAAAGAAATGCCTATATCATCTCCAAAACCCATACTCTTTATTTTGTTTTGCACAAACACCAGGTAAGTTCTAGACATCACATGCAACAAGAAATATACTGCAACCTCACATCACACATAGAACATGCTCAACTCAAGTGGGATCATCATAGACTCTCGACCAAACAATAGCATGAATTCCAACTAAGACAACAAGTACAAGAGTCATAAACATGAGCTTGGGAGTCTCAAAAGTAGCAATTCACATAATCAACATGCATTTTACCATAAAAACACTTGCATCATGAAATCAAATATATCACCAATAAGAACACCAACTTATTCTTAACACAAAATTTTTAAAATTACTCTAAAACTGGGAATTCCCCCCTCTCCCTCACACAGTTAAAAATCTATTTTATCCTCAAAGTATAATTAAAAGTAAAGATAGAAATACTCTCTAAGGCCTCTAGGCCTAGCTATTAGCATCTTTTATGCATCAAGAGGATTCCGGGAATCCACACTTAGTCTTCGCTATGCTCCTTAACTCAAGTTTTTCGGCACTCACACTTCCCATAAAACTATGACTCACAAAAACAAAAACTAGTAAACTAAAAATAAAACATACCTTAACTTGGGTTTCCTCCCAAGTAGCGCCTAATTTAGTATCGCAGCATGACTCAATCAATTTTATCCTCCACCTTAAGGATTTGAATTTCACCCCCAACTTCACATCCATGTTTTTTCTTTGCTTATATGGTAGTGGTACAAAGATTAAGAGACTCAGTAATGGATGGTGCATGGGAAACCACTCAACCTTGAAGTAAGGTGTGTTTTTATGTTGCTTATCTAGTGTAAAATCAAGAATATAGGATTCCTATTCCTTATCTTCACGCCCTCCCACTATTTTAAATTATTTCAAAGACAAAATCTTATCTAAACATAATGTAGAAAAATGTTTTGAATGAAACCCAACCAATCCCACATCAAAATTTACACAATCCACACCACCCTCACTCTTATTTTCTTTCTTAATTTTTGTCTTAAGAGAAAGATGACAAGTGAATGGTTGTGATTCTTCTGTCTATTCCACATATTTCCTAGTATCCTCCATTTATTTACTCAGCCTCCGTGGAAATGGTAGTGGTGGTATCTCCTTAATCTATTTAACAATTTTAGTTTTTGAGTACTCAGACTTCCTCAAATTATCAGCAAATTTGTATGTATCTGGTTAGAGAGTCAACTCTACATCTACCTTCTTAGTTGTCTTTGGAGGTTCTTCATTCATCTTTTTATCATTTCTCAAAGTGATTGACACTACTTTGTTAGAAGGTCAGTGTCACTTGTCAAACCACCTTGAATCCTGGTATTTTCTGCCTGCTGTATTTGCCCCAGCTAATTCTCCAACCACTTTATAGCAACCTACTGGTTCTTTATATCTGCCACTAATTTTACGTAAGATGCTAAAATTTGTTTCAGCATCTCTTTCAAATTGCTAGTTTGAGTTATGGCCTAATTTCCTTGAACCTGATACTGCTGAAATTATTACTTCTAGTTGTTCCATGATTTAATGGGTGGATGATTCTGCCATGTTTGATTGTAGGTGTTCACATAATATGGCCTTTGAGCATAGCCCACAAATATTTTTGAATCGAGATTGACAACACATATAGCTACAGAATAACCACTGTTACCACAAACCATACACCAACTTGTGGTCTGCTCCACAGATAAGACAATATCCGCCTCATATTTTAAAGTTCACGTCCATATACTTCCATAAAAATCTAGACAAAGAGCCTCTCATAGGGTCCTCCACAAAAACAACAAGAATCGTCATCACTAAAAACCATCTATACCAGGTTGGCATATCAAGTAGTGTGAGAGAAAGTAAAAGAAACTAAAAAGAAAAATACTAAAATATGTACAATCAAAAATACTAAACTATGTACAATCAATATAGCTAAACTAAAAATAAGATTGTTGCATATTTACAAATCCCCGACAATGGTGCCAAAAACACGTTGCTCATAAGTGCACACGCAAGTGTACGTAGACTCACCAAGTAATACACTAGACTTAAATAAAGCTAAATATCGATCACTCGAAGACTTGTCTTAAACAACTATCCAATTCTAGTTTTTTCTATTGAGATGAAATTGGTGCAAACGTAACCCAAAAGTGTTTTGAAAGTTATAATTAAAAGTAAACTAAAGTAATGTGGAAAAGTAAATACTTTGGACAGTCAATGGATGAAAACTTGGGGTTAAAGCACTGTGAACAATCATACTATGCTATTGAACTTTATTCGCTAGATTTCGTATCTTGGTTGTTGATTCGTAGTTTTTATCTCATGATCATGGTCTCCCTACCTCTAATCATCTACCTAACTTGAACATTAAAACTACATCGTTGAGAGGGGATGTAATAATCAAATTAAATGCATGACGATATCATCCTGCATGTGAACCAAGAAAGGCTTCTAAGTATACCCTATCCTAGTCGCTAATTCAAATTCCTTATTTTATAAAGCAATAAGAACCTTTCTCTATCTATCCGCATATTCTATCTTCCTATTCCCCCACCTGAGATTACAAGGTTGTCAATATATGCATTCTAAGGTTAGCAACTCCTTAAAATAGTTAAAACAAGGATGAAAAAGAACAAAATATGATAAACAATCCAAACAAACTCAATTCAAAGCGAAGGTAAACATGTTCTTGGCCTTAACCCCAAAAGGGGGCATTTAGCCACTAATAGACCTAACCATAATCCAAATTAATGAATACATGATATAATCCATTAAAAGGCTAAATTAAAGAGCTATAATTTCTAAAAAAAGTGTTGACCATCCCCTCTCCAAGTCCAAAGATGTCCAAAAGTGTTTGACAAGAAGTCTAAGTGTCCTATATATAGTAGACAAGGTTTAGCTGCGTATGGAGTAAAGGGTGCGTTGCATTGATTTCTCCATTTAAGAGAGTGGAGAGTCGGATGGCTTAGTCTATGGGAGCAAGTGGCATATCACTTGGCCATTTCCAGACCCTAACTGGAATTTGCATCTTGAATCCTACTTCATCTGATGCATTTTTCCTTCAATCCCTTGCCTTATGGTGTTGTCTTGAATTGATTTCAAGCTTATTCAACATCCATATATCATAATACTCATCTCACAAAGCATCCCAAAAAATCACACACTGCGTATTAGATCTTAAAACATCAAACATACAACAACGATGAACTAGAAACTCGAACTAAGACGAGGCTTGCCTCCATTGATCTTTAATTTATTATTTTGACTCTTGGCTTGATTTATTTGACCTTTGGACATTATACACAAGTATTTCTACACATAAACACACAATAAAACCATTAGGAACTCATTAAACATATTAGGATCCATCTATATAGATTAGACAAACACCTAGCTCAAGTAGTAACACTTGTTTTTTCGGTTGAACTCTAAGTGATCAATTAGTATCAAAACTTCAAAACATTGTAGTCACATATTTAAACACTTAAATGATTATGTATATCATTATTTACTAATTAAGCACATGAGAATTCCTCCCAACAAGGTCTAATAAGCTAGGATAACAACACTAAAGTTCATAAAATCACCTCAGATAAGATTCTCCTCAATCTTAGAGCCTGTAAAGGTTGGGGGATTCAACCTCATGAACTAGCAAACCTAAATGTCTTAGATGAACTAACAGCAGGACCAACATGATCAGTCTAATGGGGCTATGATGCCATCAATTGATCAAGCATATTAATAGACTGATTAAACTTTGCAGTAGAGATATGTCCCTGTGGTGACTGAGCATAAGTGCCACCAGCACAGAAAGACCGAGGAGGTCTAGTAGGGACCGATGGAACCCCAAAAGAGTGGTACAGTTAGGAGTACGAACCCTAGAATGATCCTTCTATATTTTCTCAGGTAGGATAGAGTTTCTAATAGAGTTTTTACAACCGTCAGATCTTTGAAGATGCATGATCTAAAATGTGAGTAAACCAGTAGTTAGAAAATTTTCTTAACCACTAGACTTTATAGCCCAAAATAGATCACAAGAAAATTAAACATTCCTAAATGCCTTGTAGCCCCACCCTTATAAATATGGCACGCTACATACCCATAAAAAGGAATCTACTTGATATGACTTTGTGGATACCCAACAATCCTGAACCGTGCTATGATACAAAGCTTGTCATGACCCAAACCTGATACTCACCATGATGGGAAATCTTAAGCCCACCGTGGACCGGAGACCACCCCTTATCCTTATCTTAAGAGAACATAATAATAATAACGCAGAATCCAACCACTGTTTGTAATAAAAGATAAATAATTCAAATGCAAATGCTAAGAGTCAAAACCAACAATCCAACCCATACTTCTCCAAAAAAGACTCTAATACTAGAATGTTAACTAAGTCAGGATATGCGCCCGCCTATGACCAAAGAATCCAAAATGAAATACTTAGACAATACAACAAATAATGAAATGACTGATCCTTTCAAATGATAGAGGCTCACCACTTCACAGCAGATCCAAAAGAGTACCAAATCACCTAATGCTGCATAGGGGTAACAACAAAGTCCTTAGACCCTATATCATAAAAATACAACGTCCAGGGATGGTCAACGGTGAGAGAACTAGAATGTAACTCAAGGGAAAGGAATAAAATAATTCCATTACTAAAAACAAGTCAAAACCATATGCACAACATTTATATATACATTTATAAGATTCCAAGATAGGGACAAGCATCCAATAACATGATAGTTTAAACCATTATCATGAACAATGTAGCTCTTTCTGTCCTAAAGGAAGCCATGGGCTATATAGGTCTACCTCCATAAATTGTAAGGGACCCAGTGCGTGATAGCTCAATAAATCAATGAAAAACCATCGAATGGACCCCCAATGTCGGCAACTGTGGTTTCCAGTGTTGATCCCTCTTAGGACATACACCTTCACGGTGAGCTACATAATTCCATGTAAGCCTAAATTAAAAAAAATATACGTAAACCAATTATTAACTCGTGAATCATTTATTAAGGCCTTCACCACTTAGTATCATCATACCAATATGCTTGCAAGATAATATAATTATGCCAAACCAATACATATAACCAAATTGACTCCTATGTTCCAATTAAAATCAAATCCATGGTCACCAATTTCATCCAAAATCCACTATATTCCATTAGTCCTTAAATGCAATGAAATGGGTTCAAAAGATAATATAAATCATGAAATTATCCATATTCAACAAAGTTTACAAAGTGGGTTTAGGTTAATGCCATTAGCAAGTAAAAATTCCATCAAATGGGGGAAAACCATGACCCCATTCCAACCATTTAACTAATGCACCAATTTAGACCCAAAAATATCAATTTAAAGCATGATTAATCAATTTAAAATGTTAGCCAAGTAATTCAAGTAAAAACAACCAAAAGCCCTCAACCTAATTTCAAACCCACAATTTAAATTACCTGAATATCCAATCAATTTATGCCATAATATAAAAATACATGTTAGTGATAAGCAACATGCCTGAAATATATAATAATTTAAAGGAAAATCAAAGTTTGATGCTTAAATATTGAATCCTATGCTTGAGTTTTATTGAATTTTGAGTTAGAGAAGAAATGAGTGGACTTTGATCTTTGAAGACTGATGAAAAAGGGTTGATTTTGAGTTTAAAAGTCGTGCAAGGGGTAAAAAAACCAAAAGTCCCTCACCCTAAGTTAATGGGCATTTTAAACATAGGAGAGTGTCACACCAATATCGTGAAGGCTAGACTCTGTGCAACATTTCTATGGCAGAGCTCCAATGGCATCACAAGCCACTATTACAGAGGCACACTGCCTTGGAGTTCCAAATTAGCCTCGAACCCCTTTCAAAAATTTCAAAATTTTCCCAAAACACCCTTTTAACATCCCTAATCATAAATCAAGTTAAAAATTGACATTATGCATGCGGGAGGGCTAAAAATAAAATTATTAAAATTTTATAGGTCTCACAAGACCACGCAAATGCAAAGGCCAATTTTGGCTTGCACTATGTGCATAAGCAGCAACAACTTTGCTAAGTGGAATTTTCTCTGAAGGGACCCATGAGATTCATTTGAAATCTTGCAAACACTATAAAACTGTGCTACCTAATAAATTTTTCAATTCTAGGCTTAGTGGAACCATTGAAATTTTCATTTGAGGTCTTTTCAATAGAATATGGGTCCCACACTCAAGGCTCTATTTTTTCCAGTATCCTATCCATAGTTCAAAACGAGCCCAGAATCCTTGAGACCCACACTAAGTGTATCTATATACTAAAATCGATATTTCATAGTTAATGGAACTATCAAAATTAGCATCCAAGTCTGTTTACTTAAAATTTTAGACTGAGACCTATTTCTCAACTCAAAAAATTTTGAAATATGAAAATGGCTTTAAAAACCAAACAAATTTCCCGATGACCAAATTTTCAGACACAGCAAGTCATATATGACTTAGGGTAGCTACCAAAATTCTATAAACTCAAAAAAATCACAACAACACAAAAAATGGCCTGGAGGGTCATTACAATTATGAACCACTTATTTACTCTTGTTAAACTTCAATAATATACATTTTGGTGCGACTTATATAAGAATTGAATATAATAAATTTAAAAGCTTACTTGATATTTTAGTGTTATATAACAAAAATAGTGTAGTGGAAATATTACGAGTTAATTAGCAAACAATCACGATCAAGGAAAATAAAGAAGAAAAATAAGACAAGGATTTAATGAGGTTCGGCTAGTCCTAATCCTCCAAGAAAAAGATGAGAGAGTGTTTCAATATGAAAGTAAAGACGAAGTGTACATAATGTTTTAAAATCGCCAACTATATCCCATATATGTATATATCCCAAGTTGTCCCGAAACTATAAGTAAAAAGTTATCCCCTACAAGGACTTTATTTTTCCTTTCTAGTGGGACAAAGGGTTTTCTAAACCAATAGGACTAATGCATTTTCTAAAATATAAAAGAAAAAAATTGAAGAAAAATTTTACAAGTAAAATATATTAACTGCCACGCAAAATGATATAATTGACCAATTCTATTTGTATTAATCATTAATGCTTGAATTGTTTTTTTATAACAAAATGACTATAGAATTCAAAAGTTTATGTAACTAGGCAAAATAGTCCTAAACCATTTACATTTGGATTTGCCTTTATTCTTTTGAAGTTGTTGGTGTTCCTTCATGCTATGACCTAATTTCTCAAGTAATGATGACACCTACAACAAACCTTTAGTAGATAAGCCAACCCATAGTCTGGAGCAGCTAGTACCAGAATAGTAAAAAAGGCAAAAGTAAAACAAGTACAATGAAAGAAAATGAGAAGAAAGTATATATTTCTCCACAAAACTGGTGAAGTCAGTACAAAAGCTTTTAAAAAACAAGAGTACAAAATAAGAATAATGCATAAATATATACAGAGTTATCTATAAAAAAACAAAATAATGATCAGTCTAACAATAAGAGAGAGATAGCGGAAACACTCAGGATGTTAGGAGTTCACCCCTAATCTCTGATCTATGACTACTCCACATGATGCACACATGAACACCATGAAATCATACTATAATCTGTAGGCTATAGAAATATAGTATGAGTACCAAACACACGTTAATCAATAGGCATTGGCCAATAGAGCTCCAAAAATAAGGCCAATATAAAAAATATGTAAAGCAGAAATGTAAAATACAGGAAACTACTCAGTTAAAGAAACATAATAATGCTAATGAAAATTAAGGGTAAAGTACCAGATTCTACCAATAATCAGTGACAAAGTGTGTTTCCATAAGTAGCCAATCAATATACAATAGAATAGGAAAGGAAAATTATACAATATATACGAGAAGTATGAAGGAAAAGATATACCATAAATAAATAACAGTGAATCAAAGAATATATAAATAAATAATGATCACGAAAGGAACCGTTCATATATCATAAGAATAGTTAAACCAAAAAGCACTAACCTAAATTGTTTGGCCTAATATCCTAAATCACGTAAGGATGTCACAACCCTAACCTACCCCTTAGTCGCGACAATGGTTCTTATGATCACACGTGACCACAAGATAACCTATTAGTTGGTACCTCCTGTGTTCACTGAGTAAAAATGATAATAAAAGACATATGCGAAAATTAACTGAATTCTCCATAAGGACTCACCACAGCTAATAAGTTGAACTATCCAAGCATGGTCAGGAAACTGAGCATCCAAACCTATGATATTAAACATCATAGAGTAAGAAATGAGTATGCGATCGGTACTTTGAATGTACTGGTATAAGATATGAGGTTAGACTTAAATGCATGGTTATGTGCATGAAGTAAATATTGGCTAAATATCATGAGATTACTGAATAAAAATACGTGAAAGTTATAAAATCTAAGAATGCATGACCAAGCATATAACATGATCCTGAAATATTTTGTTAACTAAAATACTGTAATATGATAACTGAATTACTGATAATTGTATACAATGTTCAACCAAATCTGAACTAGATTTTATACTCAATACTGAACTAAAACTGTGGGAGGTAACATCTAACCAACTCATACCCTTCCAACTAGGGTCATAGGCTAATCAGGGTCCAACCTATAACCTTAGTTGGAAGGGTATCAACACTGTACTACAAGTACTAACAATGGCTATGTGGATCCACTAAAATAGTATCCCGAAGGACTAAAAAGTCACCCTAATCTGGCAGGAGTACTCATGAGATATATCTCAACCTACGCTTGCTATGTAGTTCTATAACTCAGCGGTTACTACTAAGGGTCAAACCCTATCATGGAAAAAATGCCCCCATCCTCGGGTTTGCTCGGTGCTGACTACTACTCCCAACTGAATGACATTGACTACTGGACTAAACTAAGCTTAACTAGACCAACAACTGAATATAATTCTAATTGAATAAAACGGCTCATGGTTTATCTGAAACCATTATAAAAATACTGAAAACTATATAAATAGCTAAGTAATGGGTGTTCATAACCCTCCAAGACTCAATGGAATCACAATTGGAACACATGAAACTTTAAACCCATAGAAGGCAATCATTGTTCCAAATTCAACACTTGGGCATTTCATCAAACACATGAGGTTCTTGAATTAATGTATGGGAATTATTTAAAACATGTAATAAATAACATTGCTTGAATACTAAAAACTATGAATGAAGGATTTAACATGAAAATATCATCATTTCAACATGTAAGGGCTAATTCCCTCAAAAAATAATTGCAAACATAATGTATAAACAAAATTCATTAAACTTCATGGAGATAATTCATCATAAACATGCAATTTCATAATTTAAAACATAAAGATAGACTCTTAGACTCAAAGGTTAAAGATGGATTCTTGCACTCAAAGGATGGAAAGGGCCCATGGATGAACATCTCACATACTTTAGACCCTTAAACTTGAATGGAAAACACAATCTTAAAAGCTTTCTTGGATGTTCTTGGATTGGGAAATGGAAATTCTTGGTTTTCTTGGAAGGAAGGGGATTGAATTTGATGAACTTGTGGAAGGAGAGGATTTGTATTTTAGAGTAATTTGGAGAATTAGGTTAAATAATTTCCTAACTGAAGTTTAATCCCGTGTTTTTACGAATTAGGTTGGTGGGGAAAAGACATGATTGCCCCTTAGGGATTAAATCATAACTAGAACGTTTTTTGAAGGATCACCACGAAATAGAATAGGCCTCATCTCTATACCATCACGACGCATCACAATCACATTGAGATGTTGCAATTGAAATCCAAACATGACCCAATCATCATCTAAAAAATCCAAAACTTACCCAAGACATGCTCCTTATAACTCTGAACATGAATTAACTCAAAAACATACCTCTCGAGGTTGGGAAAGCCACTTTAAAAATTCTTGAAGTTAAGAGGCCAAAAATAAGACTAAGTCCCTTACACTTGCTTAAATTTTTAGGTTCTAAGCCTCTTATGCATTCACTATGAGCTGAACTAAACTAGGAAAAAGTACGAGGTATTACAATATCTCCCCTTTGGGAACATTCGTCTTTTAATGAGACTGGTAAAACTAAGAATACTGAGGAACTAAGATTACATATTGAACATACATAACTGAAAATAAGATTACATGATTGAGTCTTAAACATAATGCATGACTGAATTGATTCGTGAATGCATGCAATGACATGAAGATGATTATATGGGTAGAATTGAGAATGGAAAAGAGATAATCTATAGAAAACTATTACCTTAAGCCGAGTCTGAGTTTGCAGAGAAAATATGAGGGAACTTGGTATGCATATCTTCTTCTGCTTCCCAAGTGGCTCCCTCAATGAACTGATTTCGCCAAAGAACTTTGACTAAGGAAACTCCTTTGTTCATCAGTCTATGAATCTGATATTCAAGAATCTAAAATAGAATGTCATCGTAAGAAAGTCTATACTGAACATCTATAGCCTCTAACATAATTACTACTATTAAATCACCAATAAACTTCTTTAAAAAAGACACATGGAACACTAGATGTACTGGTGCCAAATATGCAGGCAACTTAAGCTCATACGCTACCTTTCCATAACGGCTTAAGATTTTTTAAGGGCCAACATATCGGGGACTAAGATTTCCCTTCATGCCAAATCTATTCACTCCCTTCATGGGAGAGATTTTCAAATACAACAAATCCCTAACTACAAATTTAAGATATCTCCTACGCATATTTGTATAGGATTTCTGCCAGTTTTGGGCTATCTTAAGCCTCTTCCTGATTAACTAAACTTTCTCCATTTTATCAAACACTGAATTAGGCCCTATTAAAGCAGTCTTATCTGCCTTAAACCAACCAATAGGAGAGCTACATCTCCTCCTTTAAATAGCCTTAAATGGAGCCATATAAATACTTAAGAGATAACTATTATTGTTGGCAAACTCAATCAATGGCAACTGATCATCTCAACTACCCTTGAAGTTAATAAAATAGATCGTAAAATGTCCTCTAGGTTCTGAATGGTCTTTTCTGCCTGACCATCTGTCTGAGAATGAAAATTTGTACTGAGATAAACTTGGGTACCAAGACACTTCTGAAAAGCTTTCCAAAAGTGAGAGGTAAACTGAGTACCTCTATGTGAAATAATAGACATCAAGACTCCATGAGACCCCACCAACTCTCTAATATAGAGCTTGGTCTAATCCTCGATTGCATAGGAAGTGTGAACTGGCAAGAAATGGGCTAATTTGGTCATTCTATCTACAATAACCCATATTATGTCATGTTGACGATACGAATATGGCAACCCTATCACAAAATCCATGTTCACCTCTTCCCACTACCAAGTGGGAATGCTAACTCTTGCATTATGCCACTAGGCCTCTGGTGCTATACTTTAACCTGCTAATAATTAGGACACTTAGCCATAAAATTTGCAATATTCCTCTTTATATCGCTCCACCAATAGATTTCCCGCAAATCATGATAGATCTTAGTGGGTCCTAGGTGAATAGAGTAACGCACACTATGTATTTCTACAAGGATTTGTTGTCTCAAATCATTTACACAAGGCATATATAGTCTACGCTGATATCACAACACACCATTTCCCCTTTGGGAGAAAACCTCTACTTTCTGATCTTTGAATGACTTCTTCAACTTAGCCAAACTGGAATCCATATCTTGTTTTTCTTTCACTTCAAAAACCAAAGAAGATTCCAAACTATTCTGAACCCATACACTACCCTCAGCTGAATCCACCAACAGAACACCTGATCTAGCAAGCTAATAAACCTCCCGATCTAGATTTTTCTTATCATCCTCAACATGAGCAACACTACCTGTAGACAATCTACTAAGGGTATCTGCCACTATGTTGGCCTTGCTCAGATGATACAACACACTCATATCATAATTTTTCAACAACTCTAACCACCTTCTCTAGAAGAGATTTAAATCTTTCTATGAAAGCACATAATGTAAGCTTTGGTGATCTGTGAACACATCAACATACACCCCATTAATATAATCCCTCAAAATTTTTAAGGAAAAAACAACAGCTACTAACTCAAGATCATAGGTAGGATAATTCTTTTCATAGGGTTTATGCTATCTAGAGGCATAGGCTATGACTTTACCTCTCTGCATCAACACACAACCCAAACTGACTCTGGAAGCATCATAGTAAACAATAAACCTATCTGAACCATCTGGCAAAGTCAAGACTATGGTTGAGGTGAGTCGAGTCTTCAACTCCTAGAAAAATCTTTTCACATAAATTTAACTACTGAAACTTGGCTTTCATCTGAGTTGATCGAGACATGAGGGATGCAATAGAAGAAAACACTTCAACAAACTGCCCATAATAGCTGGCCAAACCCAAGAAACTCCTGATATCTAATAGAGAGATCGGTCTAGGGTAGTTTCACACCACTTCAGTCTTTTGAGGGTCGACTCTAATGCCATCACCAGAAATAATATGGCCAAGAAAAGATACTAATCTTAGCCAAAACTCATTCTTACTGAATTTGGTGAATAACGGATGGGCTCTAATAGTTTTTAATACAATTCTAAGATAGTTTGTATGATTATTTTCACAACAGAAGTAGACAAAAATATCATTGATGAAGACTATGATGAACATGTCCAAGTAGTGCTTGAACACTCTTTTCATCAAGTCCATGAAAGTTTATAGGGCATTTTTTTAGTCCAAAAGACATAAATCAGAATTCAAAGTGACCATATCTAGTTCTGAAAGCTATTTTTAGGTCTATCTTAGAAAAGTAACTAGCACCCTGAAGTTGGTTGAAAAAGTCATCAATTCTGGGGAGTGGATACTTATTCTTTATTATGACTTTATTCAATTGACAATAATCAATGCACATTCTAAGAGAACCATCTTTCTTACGCATGAAAAGGACTGGAGCCCCCCACGGGAAAATACTAGGTTTGATGAATCCCTTATCTATGAGAACTTTTGACTGTTCTCTTAACATTTTTAGCCTAGTTGATGCCATTTTGTAAGGAAGAATAAAGATAGGATGGGTATCTTTTAGGAGATTTATTTCGAAGTTAATTTCCTTTTCGAGAGAAACTCTGAAGAGATCTTCAGGGAACACATCTAGAAATTCCCTCAGTACTGAAATGGACTCAAGACTAGGAGTCTCAAAATTAGAGTCTTTGACTCGAACAAGATGTTATACACACCCCTTGGATATAATTTTTCTTGCCTTAATAAATAATCTAACCCCTAAGTGATAAAGTACTACCTATCCATTCAAGAACTAGTTCATTTAAAAACAAGAAATAAATGACTTTGTTTCTATAATCAACTAAAGCATAATATGAGTGGAGCCAATCTATGCTGAGAATGATATCAAATTCAATAATCTCTAACCCCACAAGGTCTACTGAAGTGATTTTCTGGGATACTATATTTGTGAAATTTTTGTATACCCGTCTGGCTATGATATTTTTACCCACTGGGGTAGACACTGACAAAGGCTCTACTAAAGTTTCAGAACTAACACCAAAATTAACAGCTATATAGGGGTTACAAAAGAAAGTGAAGCTCCAGGATCTAACAAAGCCTAAACATAAAGATGAAATACCTACAACATACTCGTAACAATATTAGGATAACTTTCTTGATCCTGTCGGGACTATAGTGCATATATACTATTCTGGCGCTATCCACTCGTGGCACTGGATATAGAACCTTCGTGAGTCGAATGGCCTGGTGTAGCTGAAGGATGACTGTGCTAACTTAGAGGACCAGCTTTAGGACATTCTCTGATTCTGTGGCTTGGCTTGATATACCCAAACACACATCACTACCAGCCTAACACACACCTAGATGGTTTCTTGGCTTCATACACCCAAAAAACACATCACCACCAGCCTAACACACACCTAGATTATTTCTACCATATTTATAGCAAAGGGGATTAGTACAACCACTGTTTACACTGCCCTTGGACTTTGAGTCTGGCGCTCTATCCCGATTATCATTTTTAAACTTTGGCACAGGCGCACTAATTGAAGATGGAGCTGGGGATAAATATTTTTGATGGAATTGAGGATGGTTACCACCCTCTAACCTCGGCTATGAAAAATTAAAGCTACCTATCTTAGCCCTTTCGTTCTCTCTTTTTATCTCCTTTACCTTCTCTTCCTCAATCTGCTGAGCATGAACTATAAGCCTAGACATGTCTGTCTGATTAATCAACATAGCAGTCCTACAGTCCTTGACCACACTATCAGCTACACCAAAGAAAAACTTACTCATTCTAGACCTATTATCAGACACCACATTAGGAGCATACCTAGCCAAGTAAGTAAACTAAAGTGAATTATTCGTCACTCTTATACTACTCTATTTCCAATTTATGAACTCTAGCACCTTAACTTTTCTCAACTCTAATTTAGAGAACCTGTCTAAGAAGGTCATCGAAAACTCCTCCCACTCAACAGGCCCTAACTTAATAGCCTTATCCTTCTTCCACTGCTTATACCATGTATGAGCTTCATCCTGCAACTGGTAAGCAAGAAACTCTGCACTCTCACTTAAAATGACACCCATGATATCAGTCACCTTCTGAACCATATCAAAAACCTCCTACAGATCCTTCTCAGACTTGGATCCCAAAAACAAAAAGGTATTTATTCAAGTGAAATCCTGAATCCTAGCCGGAACTGTATTTACCACTGGGTTAGCTGGGGAAACATTCTGTTGGTGTAAACAACTGAACATTATACTAACTCAATGACAAGGCTCATGGTTTATCTGAAACTATTCTGAAAAATACTGAAACTTAAGTAAACAACTAAGTAACGAGTATTCATAACCCTCCAGGACTCAATGGAATCATAATAGGAACAGATGAAGGCTTTGAAACCATAGAAGGTAATTATTGTTCCAAATTCAATACTTAGGCATTTCATCAAAAACATAAGGGTCATGAATTAAAGCAGAGGAATGATTTAAAATATTTAATAATAACATAGCTTCAATACTAAAAACATGAATCAAGGATTTAACATGAAAATTTCATCATTCCAATGTGTAAGGCTAATTTCCTCAAAAAAATTGCAAAAATAATGTATAACCAAAATTCATAAAACTTTATGGAGATAATTCATCATAAACATGTAATTTCATAATTTAAAACATAAATATAGATAATTGGACTCCAAGGGTGAAAGGGCTCATAGATGAACATCTCACATACCATAGACCCTTAAACAATGAGAAACACAGTCTTGAAAGCTTTCTTGAATATTCTTGAATTGGGAAACACAAATTCTTGGTTTTCTTGGATGGAAGGGGATTAAATTTGATGAACTTGGGGAAGGAGAAGGTTTGTATTTGAGAATAATTTCGAGTATTAGGGCAAAATAATTCCCTAACTAAAGTTTAAGCCCGTGTTTTTATGAATTGGGTTAGTGGAAAAAGACATAATTTGCCCTCAGGGATTAAATTCGTAACCGGAATGCCAATTGAAGGATCATCGCGTAGCACCACAATCGCATTGAGCTACTAGAAGAAAAATCCAAAAATGACCCAATCATCATCCGAAAAATTTAAAACTTACTCATATATGCTCCTTACACCTCTAAACATGAATTTACTCAAAAACTTATGTCTCGATGTTAGGAAGGCCACTTTAAAAATCCCCAAAGTTAAGTGGCCAAAAATAAGACTGTCCCAAACACTTTGTTAAATTTTCTAGTTCTAAGCCACTTATGCATGCACTATGAACTAAATTGAATTAGGAAAATATATGGGGTATTACAAAGGATTATGGTGTCTGAAAGGGAACTAACTCTAGCATAATCAAGGCCTCCAACCAATTAAGGGAAATCAGAAGGTGACTTCACAAAGATAAATCTTACTACAATAATAAGTTCAGGGATCAAAAACATATCAACAATCTTAGGTACCAGTCCATAACTAGCCTACCTCAACCCATATGAAATAACTCTAAAATAATATCCAAACAATGATACTCTAATTGGCTATCCCAAATATACTGTAACTTGAATAGAAACACTCAGCAAAATATAACCATAACCTAAACCTATGTATCCCCCATAGGACTGATAGATACAAGTGCCAAACAATTATACTTCTGGTAGATAATGCATATGAATAAATAAAAACAATGGAACAAACCAGATGATGCAAGGTGAACCAAATACCATATCCAACACATATTCCATAACATACAAAGTGTATACACCTCTTCCAACTCAATAGCTCCCAAAGGTAGGACCTACAACGACCATCCTTCCACGATACTGTCGCTCATTGAAAAAAGGGACCCATAAGGGGATTCAAAATATCCATACACACTACACGATCTAAAACCATAAAATCCATAATCCATAATTAAAAATGTATTACATTCAGTACTTGATATTTATATATATGTCTAACTCAAATAAGAATTAAATGAGTGAATATCTATAAATCAATTATCTGAGATTAAATTTGGGATGAAAATAGTATAATATTGTAGAATAGGTCAAAATCTCTCAAACCAAGGACTAAAAATAGTATAGTAGGGAATAATAGGTCTAAATCTCCCTCAACCAAATTGAGTAAGTAGTGGTAAAAAAGAATGGATCTAAAATAGACCAGAACAACTTCGGTGATAGATTTAATAGTGATATTTTTAATTTAAAAGCATATAAGTGATTAATAAAGGTCGCACAACTTCCATTTAAAAAATCATTATTAAAGTGGAGAAGTGGGAATAAATCTCACTTTTTAAAACAATAGTAAATCCAAGGCTTCAGTTTGAATCATGTCGATACTCAATGTAAATGCACCTAAATCTATTCATACTATCAGTAGTGTCTAAACATTATCACCATGAGTATCTAATGTCTATAAGCCAAGTCATATCTCAATCAAAGTGTAGAGGACTTACTTGGCATCCAACTGGTTCCTTAATCATGTCCTCGAGCCCATCAATATATAATTTAATAAGATATTAATGCCATAAACTGGGAAACTAGGGTAAGAAGGGAGTAAAGCTTCCTGAAGTGGACTAATTGGGAAATATCACCAAAAATACTAGGTAATATGGTAAGTCATTTATCGAAGGAACCCTTATCAAAATCTATGGTTAATTAGTTTTTTGTAGGCTAAGATTCGGGTAACATTTCTATTCTAAATCCCATAATTAGATCAAGTCATGGTATATCTAGGTATTAACATACCTATAATTCCTTCCTAGAATGCATAGTATACTATTTATAATCTCCTAGATATAAGTAAATTAAAGTCTACCTCGATGTTGAACCATAGTCTTAAACATTACACATTCCCCCATCCCTGCTCCATGATCTCGAAATGAGTTTGCACTACCAAAAATATTATCAAGATGTTAAAATGAGTAAAATAATATCCATATTTCATTAAAAGCCTTCATACCTAAAATTGGGTCAAAAATAGGTTCATCGCACTCCTAGAGTCCAAAAATTGCATTCAACATGAGGTCCCTCAAGGAATATGTGCTTAAAATTTGAGCACAAATAGAGTGTAATTTAGGGCTCAAGTTAGGCCACAAGGTAAGGAATTTCAAGAACTAATAGCTAGGAATTAACAAGGAAAAGGATGGATTTTAACGGGGCAAATTGATCATGAGGTGTTCAATTAACTTATGTTAGCCTTATGGATGATCTCCCATAAATTTCCTTGCTCAATGGTCCAAAAATGGTTTGTTAAAGTTGAGAAAATAGAGGTAAAATGTATATAATAATACATAGGGCTTCTCGGGGACCTTTGTAAATGTTGGACCCTTGTCACGAATGCAGGCTCAGATCGGCCTAAACTTTTATAAATGTGTATGAACCACTATGAATGCCAAGGAAAATCTGAGCTGGCTAGGCCAGCTTACCCTTAGAAAATGAGGCAGCAGCTGGATCATGAATGTAAAGGCCAATAATCTTGCCTTTCACATATGCAACCAATGCTACGCAAATGCGAAAGACAAGATTGGCCTAGACTTTTATTGGATTCTCGAGATTTATTTGGAGCCCCGTGCACAAAAATAAACTATGCTACCATACCAATTTTGACATTTCAGAATCAACTAAACCATTAAAAGTTCCATCCAAGTTTATTCAGTGTTGTAGGTGCTATGACTACAAGGGCTTCATCCTTTTTTAATTGGTGTTCTTCATTCAACAACAATACATAAAATGTATCAAAAGTTATTTCCTATTGTTGGTATTCAAGTGGCATAGTAAAATGAAAATAGAAAGGTCCTAGTCCAGCAAGAGAAAATTCTACCATATCATCATTGCTAATCAGGTGCTGCAATGCAACCAACTTATCTGCTATTCCCTTTGCCTTTTCTACATACGACTTTATACTGGCACTATACCACAACTCAAAGTATGCAATTGATCCTTGAGCTCACAAATATATGGCCTTGACCTTAATGCATATGAAGCAACAAATTTGTCCTAAGCTATATGAAAAGTAGTGACTCCAACCAACAGAAGCAGGATACTTTTTGAAACAAAGGCAACAATCTAGCTTAAAACAAGTTGGTATTTACATAACCAAACCATATACTCTAAGTTAGGTTTGGTATTGGCATCATCTAAAAATATATTAGACATTTTTGTACTACAATCAATATAACAATTCATAACACAAACATATAGCATGGGCATAAATTGTGCCTACCATAATAAAAATTTCAAAGATATGAGTTTCACCAATAGTTGATGTGTGAAGTTTGGAGATAGTCCAGGCATTATTGAGGAGCTGTTGGTTTCACCCATGTGGTCGAACATTATATTTTCGTGAAAAAGGAAAATTAGGTTAGTTTAACCTATAATGGCTCTTGATATAGCAAAGAAAATTTTGTTCAACTCTTAAATTAATTAAGAGGATTCATAAATAAATATACATGAGTTTCTTGAAGAGTAAGACCCCAAAGGTATCATGGTTAAGGACTCCTAATCTTAAAATAATTACACGACTCATGACTACTTTGATTAAATTCCCAACTATCAACAACTATATACAAATAAATGTTATCTCAAATACATATGTGGTATTATCCTTACATTTCTATGATAGAGCTACTTGTGTTAAAAGTTTGTTATATTTATGGAGTTATATGGTGCAATAGTCGCCTATTATTATAACCCTACTATAGGAAATGTGAGATATTTTCCTTTCCCAAATTTTATTGGCAAAGTAACCTTTATAGATATTTAATGGGCTTCAACCCAGATAAGAAGAACTACAAAATCTTGATGATTACAATATGATCTCAAAAAGTAATAACGAGTTACTGGATTTCAAAATTATATTTTAATGGGAAGCCAAAGTACTGTCTTATAATTTGATAGAACTCGAGGGTAAATGTACAACCATTGATTGTTCAATATTTTATAAGGGAGAGACAGATTTGTGGATATTGGAAAAATCTAAATATTGGGTGAAGAATACTACTTTTGCCTCTCGATGGCCCTTTCTATTAACAAGGAAATATTTATTGTCATTCTCTCCTACTAGTACTTTTCAAACATGGATTTCCAAAGAAATATCTTCCATACTATACTAGCTCATAGGTGTTAGAAAAAACTTGAAAAACACTGGCCCACCAATTTTTTTGTGGCAAAATAATCAATCTTAATTTTTTCTTCCACCTAATTATGGCTAACAAGCACATCTTTTTCTTTTATCACAAAATTACCACAACATAATAGTATTCATTACACATCGTTTTATGTACTATACAATCTCACAATTACTATATAAGAAAATCAAGAAACACTGGGTCTACTAAAATTGAACGATCTTAAACTTACAGTCCATTAACACATTCTCCATTCATACATCACATCTACTTATCCATGTATACCTTTAAACTCCCTTCATAACTTCATAATCATCAAAGGGTTCCCCTTCTAAATAAAAATCATGAGGTGAATCTTAGATAAAATAATTATTAACTACTCTATCATTTTATTTACAACATATACCTGATCTTTATTACAAAAATAACAAGTCACTATGAGATTCTCCCCTAGCTCATCATAACTAACCACTCATTTCCTCTCTATTTACTTTCACAAAAATCTGCAAATCATTGCTACATTATAGCCACCACCACAAGGGCATACCGCCCCAATCACTCACTTACTGGGTATATGGTTCCAGTCACATTCCCTAATCAATACATATTCCCACTCTCTGGCTTCTAAATTTATGACTAAATATTTTTATCATTGGAATGATTTTATTGCTTATAGATTCTTACAACACCCTAGTTTAAACTATCTTTTGGGTGGCAACCTTACCATAATATTTAGCTAAATAACTTTCTCTCTAATTCAAGTCATTGGTAATAAGGTTCTTGAAAAGGTTTCAGTACACATCTCACCTTGACTAAACCACATGATTCATGAGGATAAGAGCATATGCATAAAATCAATAGACTTTGATACACTAATGGACTTCTCTTAAGTCCTTGTGCAGTTTCATAACCTTTTGATGATACAATCTATAATTTTTTGATGATGCAATCTAAAGGGATCACAACATTAGAAATCTAAGTTTTTGCACTTTTACTACCTCAAAAATGAGGCATAGTTAGAAAAATATAGGCTAGACAGGAATCTAGGTAAGTTTCTTATAGACAACTCTATTGCACGATCTGAAGTATCAATGAATATGAAATATTTCCAAAATTCTTATAGCCTTTTATTCTTATATGTGTGTTATACAACACACCCATAAGCAAGACTCTACTAGATATGGCTTTATGGACATTTTAGGATGCTTGAACTCTGGGCTCTGATACCATGCTTGTCATGAACCAAGACTAAGCCCTAAACGTAATAAGCACCCAGAACCATTAATGCCTGATAGAACATAATAACATTAATAGTAAGCATTTAGTTAAAAGGTTTATGATAAATATTTAAAATTATAAAGTCAATTGCAGAAGTGAAACCCATTTCATATATGCTTAAATCATTTAAGCATAAAGATTGTGAAATATCAAATTAACTGACCAAGATTAAATGTAATACCCAAAAGTCCAATCTAAGATTAGAACTAATATTCAAGAATATATTGAAACATTAAATAATAATTACATTAGATGATATTTAAGATCATAAGGAGTCCCTAACCCAAAGTTGGGTTGAAAACTATTTTTTTGGCGAAGTTCTAGTGAAGGATTATTGTTATGTCAACTTCAAGCAATCATTGATCCTAATATATGAAGAATTAGGTAGTTTAGTATAACGCCATGAGAGTACACCCTGGGCGCCACACAGTGCTTATAGTCCTGAGGGACCACAAGCTAACTCAAGAGCTGGTACCTTCTGTGAGCACTAATAGTATAATAACATATACAGAAGAACAACTGATAAGCCATAAGGTTTTAAACAACTAAAAACAATACTGGATCATGAATCTAGAAACAACTTTCTGAAACTAATAAAATGATAGCAAAACTGACTGACTATCTACACTAGTTTGAAAAGCCTCTACTGACTGAATAAGAGTTGATAGGACAGGCCCTAACAAACTCCCATTAACTATTGAACTAAAAAAATGAAAGTAAATATAGTTTGTCCTCAAAATATGAGGACTCACCACTGCTATGGATGATAATATAGAAGGTCTAAGTGCGATCCAGGAACTGAACGTCCTAACCTATGATAAGATACATCATAACGTTAGAAAAAAGTATGCGATCAGTACATTGAATGTACTGATATACTTAATGAGGTAGGCTGATATGCATGGTTTTATGTACATGAATAGTAATTGATTAAATAAATAGCATGAAATACTGAATAGAATGCATAAAATCTATAAATACTGATGGATGCATGACCAAGCATAAAACATGTTCTAAAGATAATCTATAAACTAAAATACTGAAATCTGATAACTGAATGTTTGATATTTGTACGCTATGGTGAAGTAAACTAAAACTGATTTATTGAACTAATCACTAGACTGAGACAGTGGGAGATATTATCTAACCGGCATACCTCAATGAGCAATTTAGGGTCCAATATGTGACCCCAGTTGGAAGGGTGTCAGTACCGTGCCACAGGTACTAACATTGGTTGTATTGATCGACTAAAGTGTTTTCCAGAAAGACTAAGGATTAAACTTAACTGGAAGGTACCTATATGAGATCAACCCTCAACTGGCAGGTTAACATCTTAACCTATGCTGGCTACATAGTTATGGAATGCGAGAACTGCTACTAAAGGTCACACCCTCAACTGGTAGGTGAGCCCCCATCCCTGGGTTCACTTGGTGCTAAATCTTACTCCCAACAGAACTGACTCGAAATATTGAGCTGTTCTAAGTTTAACTGATTACGATAATTGACTAAACTGATAATGCTCATAGCATATACTGAAACTATTCTAAAGATACTGAGGCTAAGTAAACAGCTAGATTTTCAGGTATTCATAACCCCCAAGCCTCAAGAATAATAATATCTAAATAGTGTTAAAACTTTGGGAGCATAATATGGAGGCATTATACAAAATTCACTCTTGTAGGCATTTTATCAAACACTTGATGTTCATAGTTCAAGCTAAGCATGGGAATGGTTTAAAGCTTGTAGAAATAGCATGATTTAAACATCAACATCACTAATTATTAATTAAATCAGAGAATAAAATCATTAAAACATGTGGGGTTGAATAACAACAACAATTTCATGGAAATATGGTGTAGAATTACAATTCATGGGATTTCATGGTTAAAATAATTATTTAAAATCATAATAACTTGTAAAGATCATAACTTTAAATTTAAAATTGGATACTTAGGCTTCATGGGTGAAATGAACCCATAGATTAACACTTAACATACCTGGGTTGATGAATTTGTGGGAATTTATAGTGAATTCTTGAGTTTGGATCTTGAACTTTGAAGGCTAGGGTTTTTGTTCTTGAAAGAGGGCTACTTTAATCTAAGTAATTTGTGAAATAATGAGTAAATAATGCTCTATTGGGACTTAAATCATGTGTTTGGATGGATTTGGGGCTATGTAAAAAGAACAAACAGTCCCTAGAATTTAAATCGTGAAAAATGGAAAATCCTAATTTTGACACCCAACACGACGTGGTGCAATTGGGTCACGCCATTGGAAAGTTGACAACTGCTAACTGGAACCTTGCCATGATGTAGCGCCATTATGGAGCCCTAATGGAAAATGGACAATTATAAAATGGCCCCTTGGTGTGACGTGGTACCAATCGCGGTGGCACACTAGAAAATGACAAATGTGAAAATGACCATCACCGCGACATGGCATTATTACGTTGGGCTGCTATTTTACATAAAAAGTGCCATAACCTCTCACTCGAGTTTTGGATTTGGGAGAAATTGGTATCGTGGGAAAGCTAATTAAATTTCCTATAGCTTGGTAAGTCTTCAGCTGGAAAATTCTCAGTAGAGTAAAAGATATGCTCATTTGAAGTTGACTAAAGCAACATTCCTATAAAAAATTCAATCGGTAAGGAATATTTTGATTCGTCTATGACCTAGAAGTTATTTGAGACCTTAGTATACATCAAAATAACTCCTAAAACTATCAAATAACCATAATATACCATAATGCCCTGAGTCTGACCCTGGTTGCTTCACGACCCTCATAATCCTAAAGGATCACAAGTTAACCCATGACTGGTACCTGCTGTAATAACTGTGTAATAATACTATAATTATGTGGAAATTAGGAAAAAACCATGAAATAAGGTTCAATACTATATTAAAATTAAATAGGTATAATAAATACCAAATTTGATATATCTGTCTGAAAAAATGCCTCTAAACTGTCTGAAATATGGAGTTGGTGGGACAAGTCCCCAATTAACTCCGAACTACTGAAATAATCATCATGTCCTCAGAACTAAGAGAACTCACCACTAACTCTATCAGCTGAATATCTAAATAGCTAAGTATGATCGGGATCCCGCGCGTCTGAACCAATGATATAAAACATCATAGCGCAAAAGAAAGGTACGCATTAGTACTTTGAATATACTGGTATGCAAAGTGAGGTAGGCTAAAATGCATGGGTTCATATGCTTGAACAATATAGAATGAACGACATGAATATACCTGAATACGAGTACATGCCTAAATACGAATACTATAATCTGAGGTCGTGTAATACTGGATACTGAGTTTTGAATTACTGATTTACTGTTATCTGAGTTTACTGATACTATGTAGCTAATAATTGAGTGATTGTATCTGATAGTCTTGATCCTTTGGAAATATAGAGAGTTCCATATTGATATGAGTAACTGTATCTGTCAGTCCTGAATCTGTAGAACTGAACTGAGTTTTATTCTAAATGGAAAAAATCGTACGATATGTATCAACCCTAATATGGTAAAGGATATCTCAACCTATGTTGGCTATGCAGTTCTGTAATGCAGGGATTGCTGCTAAGGGTCAAAACCTCTACTGGCAGGAATGCGCCTATTCCTGGGTTTTTTCGGTGCTGAATCCCACTCAAAACATAATAGACACTGAACTGATTCCTAGTTTATACTAGGCATGACTGAACTGTTAATTATTATACTGTCCAACTGAACTAAATTGGGTTCAGTGAATTCCGTTGACTGATTGAATACTACTGAATTCTATTAACTCACTGAATTTACTAAGGTATGAACTGAATACTGAACTGGACTGGACTGATACTGAGTCTACTGAGTTTTTGCTGAGTTCTATAACTAAATTAGAGTACAACTAATCGTGATATGACTGATGCTATCCTGAGACTGACCATGGCTCTAGGTAATCAGCTAAATGATTGGGTATTAAATACCCCCAAGACTCGATAGTATAAATTATAAGACATGGCACAATCTTGAAACATGATAAATAACTACTTAATCATCATTTATTCATTGGGACAGTTTAGCAAACACTTGCTTGACATGAACATGAATACATGCTAACATGATATAATTTCATTATTTAATTCTCATGAACAAGTCATCAAACACTTGGAAGGCATTGTATATGCACATAGTACTAATCAACACATGAGCATCACAATGTCAAGGCTTTAACATGAATTCACATGATACTACATACATAATAGTTGTTTTTACATAAATCTTACACTTAATCATGGAATAGAAATCCAATCAACATTATAATTATCAATACACTTGAATCCAAATCATGGAAAGCATGAAATCAAGCTACCTGAAGTTTAAAAGATTTTCTTGGACTCAAAGAGTGAAAGGAACCGTTGGATGAACACTTGACATACCTTGGTTGCTAAATTCATGAAGACAAATGGTGAAACCTTGAGCCTTGGCTTTGAAATTAAATCACCCAGGTTTTTTGTTCTTGAGCAATTTGAGAGAAAGTGAGTATATTTTACTCAATGTAGGCTGAATCTTATGTTTTAGGGATGAATAGGGGTGGGAAAAAGACACTATTACCCCTGAGGATGTGGCTTTTTAATTATCAAAAATTGAATTGTTGACGCATAGGACGATGCACCGAGTCATTGCCATCAACGTGATAACCAATACACCGCGTTGAGCCCGCATCGGTTCACTGGAAATTTCTAATGGGAGTCAAGGATAATATTGATCGACATGATGGATGATGCGCCACGCCAAGATCACATCAATCCACTATTTTGGGTTCCCAAACGTGGTTCAAACGATGTCTGAAAAATATGAAACTCATGCGAGAGCACTTAGCTAGAATTTTCTAAGTCTGGGACCCTATAGCAAGCTTAAAAGACTAAGTTGAGCTTAGGATTTTGCAAGGTCTTACAATATCTCCCCCTTGGGAATATTCATCCTCGAATGAGACTGATTAAACAAGGAATTCTGATAGACTAGCTTTAGACACTGGATATGCACAACTGAAGCATGATTTTATGACTAAAATTACTGATATACTGAATTATCATACTGAACATGCATATCTAATACATGAGTGTACAGATGAACTTGATTTATGAATGCATGATTGGGATTACTAATAAGCTAAGTTTATATACTTAACATGTATGTTTGATGCATGAGTACATGACTAAACTTATCCGTGAATGCATTACTAAGTATGAAAGGTTAATTGATACCAAGTTGGTAGCATATCTGAATATGAGACTGAGTAAATTTAAATAAAAACTGTTACCTTGAGCTAAGTCTGAATTTACAGAGAAAAGGTGAGGATACTTGGTCCTCATGTCTGCCTCAACTTCCCAAGTATCTTCCTCAATAGACTGATCCATAAAAGAACTTTGGCTAGAGGGACTTCTTTGTTCCCAAGTCTGTGAATCTAATAATTAAGGATTTTGACAGGGATCTCTTCATAAGATAGGCAGTTCTAAATATCTATGCCCTCTATAGGGACTACAACTATTGGATCACCTATGTATTTCTTTAGCAAGGAGACATGTAACACTGGATACACTGAAGCTAAGTCTGAAGGCAACTCAAGCTCATAAGCTATCTTTCCTAAACGGCTGACAATTCGGTAAGGACCGATATATCGATGATTGAGTTTCCCTTCTTGCCAAACTTATTCACTTCTCTCATAGAAGAGATTTTTAAATACACAAAATCACCAATCTCAAACTTGAGAACCTTTCTGCATACATCTGCATATGATTTCTGTCGACTATGAGCTGTCTTAAGCATTTCCTTGATTAACTGAACTTTCTCTAAGGTATCAAATACCAAGTCAAACCCTACCACTATGGCCTTACCCACTTCAAACCAACCGATGGGAGATCTATACCTTCTCCCATAAAGCACTATAAATGGAGCCATATGAATATTGGACCAACAGATTTTGTTATATACAAATTCAATCAAAGGCAAATGGTCATCCCAACTACCTTTAAAGTCTATTGCACAGGCTCACAGCATATCTTCTAAAGTCTGAATGGTCCTTTCTGCTTGACCATCTGTCTGAGGATGAAAGGTTGTACTGAGATGAACTCGGGTACAAAGATCCTTACAAAATGCCTTCCAAAAATGAGAGGTTAACTAGGCACCTCTATATGAGATAATGGATAGTGGAACACCATGCAATTTGACCTACTCCCTAATATAAAGATTTAGCATAATCCTCAGCTGATTAAGAGGTATTGACTAGTAGGAAATAACCTAATTTGGTCATCCTATCTACAATGAACCAAACTCAATTATGCTGACGATGAGTACGAGGGAAACCTGTCACAAAGACCATGTTCACTTCTTTCAATTTCCAGGTGGGAATTCTAAACTCCTTCATGGACCCACTAGGCTTCTGATGCTCAATCTTAACCTGCTGACATGTTGATCACCTAGACATAAACTCTGTAATATCTATCTTCATCCCACTCTACCAATTGAACTCCTGTAAATCACGGTACATCTTAGTGACCCCAAGATAAATAGAGTAGCGGGCATTATGCACCTTTGCAAGAATAATCTGCCTCAAGTCATCTATACCTAGCATACATAGTCGACCCTAGAAGCGCAATACACTATCTCCCCCTTGGGAGAAAACCTCTATCTTCTGATCTCTGGCTGATTCCTTTAACTTGACTAGACTGGGATCCCTATCCTACTTAGAGATGATTATAAATTACTCTGCACCCATACACTACCTTCTAACGAATTAACTAAGTGAACTCCAAGTCGGGCAATATGATGAGCTTCTTGAGCTTACTTCTTCTTACCATCATCCACATGAGCAACAGTCCCCATAGACATCCTACTAAGAGCATCAGCTACTACACTGGCTTTACCTAGATGATACCGGACACTTATGTCATAAACCTTTAACAACTCTAACCTCCTTCTCTGACGAAGGTTTAGGTCTTTCTGAGAGAACATATACTGCAAGCTCTTATGGTCAGTGAACACATCAATGTGCACCCTATAGAAATAGTGCCTCTAAATTTTTAAGGCAAAAACTACTGGTGATAACTCAAGATCAAGAGTAGGATAGTTTTTTTCATGGGGCATAAATTTTCTAGAGACGTAGGATATGACCTTACCTCTCTACATCAAAACATACCCTAAACCAAATCTAAAGGCATCATAATATACCACAAAACCATCTGAACCATATGGTAGGGTCAAAATTGGAGTTGTAGTGAGTCGAGTCTTCAACATATAAAAACTCTTTTCATAAGAATCTGACCATTGGAATTTGACTTTCTTCTGAGTCAATCTGGACATAGGGGATGCAATAGATGAAAATCCCTCAACAAACCATCAGTAATAGTCAGCCAAGCCCAAGATACTTCTGATATCTAATAGAGAGAAGGTCTAGACTAGTTTCTCACTTTTTTAGTATTTTGGGGATAAACTCTAATTCCATCACCGATAATGATATAGCCAGGGAAGGATACTGACCTTAGCCAAAATTTGTCCTTACTGAACTTGGAAAATAGCTGAGTATTTCTGAGAATCTGTAATTCTATTCTGAGATGGTCTACATGATCATACTCACTACAGGAGTAGACAAGAATGTCATCTATGAAGACTATGATGAATATGTCCAAGTACTGCTTGAATAAATGGTTCATCAAGTCCATGAGAGTTGTTAGGGTATTGGTAAGACTAAAGGACATAACTAAGAATTCAAAGTAAACATATCAAGTTTTGAAGGCTGTCTTCGAGATGTCACATTCTTTGACTCTGAGCTGATGATAGCCTAATCTAAGATCTATCTTATAAAAGTAACTGGCACCCTGAAGTTGGTCAAACAAGTCATCGATTCTGGGAAGTGGATACTTGTTCTTGACCGTGACTTTATTTAGCTGACAGTGATCAATACATATTCTAAGAGAACCATTTTTCTTATGCATGAATAAAAATATGGCACCCCATGGGGACACACTGGGTCTGATGAATCCCATATTTAAGAGATCCTTTAACTATTCTTTTCATTCTTTGAGTTTTGCTGGAGCTATTCTGTATGGCAGAATAGATATGGGCTGATTATTTGGAAGAAGGTCTATTCCGTAGTCCATTTCCCTTTAGGAAGGAACTTTTGAAAGATCTTCGAGAAATACATTTGGGAATTCATATGTTACTGATACTGATTCAAGAGTAGGGGTTTCTGAACTAGAGTCCTAGACTCGAATGAGATGGTATACACATCCCTTAGATATTATTTATCTTGCCCTTAGATAAGAAATAAGCTAACCCTTAAGTGATGAAGTACTAGCTCTCCACTCAAGGACAGGTTCATTCAAAAATTAATACTCAAAAATTTTGTTTCTGAAGCTGGATGAGGCATAGCAGGAATGAAGCCAATCCATACCGAGAATGACATCAAAATCAGTCAAATCTAATTCTACTAAGTCAGCTGAAGTTAATTTCTGAGATACCATAAGCGGATAGTTCCTATATACCCATCGAGATAAGATAGATTTACCCATTGGGGTAGAGATAGAAAAAGGCTCTGCTAGGATTTCGGAACTGACTCCAAAGTCAACAGTTATATAATGAGTAATAATGGACAAAGAAGCTCCTGGGTTTAGCAAAGCATAAACATGTAAATAATAAAAATATAATGTACCAGCGACCACATTAGTAGAACTCTCTTAATCCTGTAGGGAATAAAGTGCATAGATTCTATTTGGGCGCTACCCACTAATGACACTGGATGTGGCACCCTACTGATTTGGGCGATCGGACTGAGCTGGGGGATGGGTATGCTAACTCTAAAAACCCACTTGAGGAAATTTTCTAACCCTATGGCCTTGCTTGCCAAACCTGAAACACACATCACTGCCATCTCTATAGAAACCCTGATAGTTTCTACAACACTTCTGATAAAGGGGATTAGTTTGGGCACTACTAATGCTACCCTAGGATTTTAGGCCTAAAGCCCTATCTCTTTTGCCGTCTCTGAATTTCAACATAGGAGCACTGGCTGAAGATGGAGCTGGAAATAAGGATTTTGGGTGGAACTGAGAACTATTCCCACCCTCTGATTTAGGATGAGCGAAGTTAAAACTACCTGTCCTCGCTATCTTATTCTCTCTCTTTTTCTCTCTATTCTTAGATTTCTTTATTTGCTGAGCATCGAAGATGAACTAGGATATTTCTATCTCTTTAATCAACATTATGGTCCTATACTCCTGAACCACACTATTAGATACACAAGACATAAACTTATCTTAGATCTGCTATCTGCTACCACATGAGGAGCATATCTGGCTAATTGAGTAAACTTAAGAGGATACTCTTGTACCATCATGCTGCCCTGCTTCAGATTTATAAACTCCAAAACCTTTGGTTCCCTCAACTATATCAGAAAGAACCTATCCAGTAAAGCAATAACAAACTCCTTCCATTCTATGGGCCCTATATCTGTGGCCCTTTCTTCTTTCCACTATTTAAACTATGAGTGTTCAACATCCTGTAACTGATATACGACCAACTCAGTGCTCTCAATAGATATCACTCCCATAATTTCTGTAACTTTTTGTACCTGATCAAGAATTTCCTAAGGGTCATTATCTGACTTAGATCCAGTAAAATATGAAGGGTTCATTCGGGCGAAATTCTGAATCCTAGCTGGAGTAGAATTGGCCACTGGGTTGGCTAAAATAGCTACTGGGTGTTCATTCTAGGATACCATAGAATGAGCTAGGTGGTGAAAGATGCTCTAAATTCAATGTGGGAGACGTGTTCGTCCAGAGGATCTGGCTGGATGGGCTCGGGTTC
Source organism: Capsicum annuum (assembly GCF_002878395.1). NCBI lineage: Eukaryota > Viridiplantae > Streptophyta > Magnoliopsida > Solanales > Solanaceae > Capsicum > Capsicum annuum. The sequence goes on along the minus strand of NC_061117.1, from coordinate 27,039,633 downwards.
TGGCTGGTCTCGCGTTCCTCTTCCCTTAGTCCTCTTTAGAGGCGTATTCTATAAACAGAAGAGTAATTTGGATTAAATAGGGGGTTTAACTAGAGCTCATGCTTATTTGCACGACATAAATACTGAAAGAAGGGAAACTTTTCTTAAAACACCTCGCAGCCTCCTGTCCATTAGTGTGGCGCGCTATACAGCCATTCACAAGATTCTACTAGATACAGATTTAAGACTTCCTAGGACTCTGTTGAACCTTAGGCTCTGATACTAAGTTTGTAATGCCCTAATTCTGTTCCCCGGACGCTACACGATGCTCATAATCTCGAAGGACCACAAGCTAACCCATGACTAGTACATGCTGTAATAACTGAGTAATAATACTATAATTATGTAGAAATTAGGCGAAAAACATGCCATAAGGTTCAATACTATAATAAAACTGAATATAGTATAACAAATCTAATATATTTTTCTGGAAATACTCTAGTCTGAAAAAGCCTCTAAATTGTCTGAAATATGGATTTAATGCGACAAGTCCCCAACTAACTCCGAACTACAAAAATAAGCTGAACTACTAAAATAATCATCATGTCCTAGAAACTAAGAGGATTCACCACTAACTCTATCAGCTTAATATTTGAATTTCTAAGTATGATCGGAAACTCGCACGTCTGAACCTATGATATAAAATATTATTGCACAAATGAAAGGTATGCATCAATACTTTGAATGTACTGGTATACAAAGTGAGGTAGGCTAAAATTCATGGGTTCATATGCATGAACATTACTTACTGAATGACATAAATAAAACTGAATTAGAGTACATGCATGAATACGTATATTGTAATTTGAGGTTATGATAACACTTGATACTGAGTTTTGAATTACTAATTTACTGATATCTGAGTTTACTGATACTATGTAGATGATAACTAAGTAATAGTATCAGACATTCTTGATCCTGTGGAACCATACTAAGTTTCATACTAAACTAAGTGACTATATCTTATAGTCCTGAATCTGTAGAACTAAACTGAATTCTATTCTGTGACTGGAACTAAAACTTATACTGTGTGAGGTAATCATCTATCTGACATGCCCCTTTCTAAATAGATTTGGGTCCAACCTATAATCCCAGTTGGAAGGGTGTCAGTACCATGCCATGTATAAAGACAACTGTGAGTTAACCCTCTCTGACAAGAATCTCTTTCCTCAACCCTCGCTGGTAGGAAAACTCATACAAGATGTATCAAACGTAATATGGCAAGAGGATATCTCAATCTACACTGGCTATGTTGTTCTCTAATACAAGGATTTCTACTAAGGGTAAAACCCTCGGCTGGCAAGAATGCCCCCATCCCTGGGTTTGCGCGGTGTTGAATCCTACTCTCAATTGAATAGACACTAAACTGATTCCTCGTTCATACTAGGCTTGACTGAACTGTTATAGATTATACAGCCTAACTGAGCTGAACTAAGTTTACTAAGTTCTGTTGACTGATGGAATACCACTAAATTCTGTTAACTAACTGAATTTAAAAAGGTCTGAACTGAATACTTAACTTGACAGGACAGATACTGATTCTACTGAGTTTTTCCTGAGTTCTGTAACTAATTGAGAGTACTACTGATTGTAACATGACTGATACTATCCTGAGACTGACCATAGCTCTAGGTAATCAGCTAAATTATTGGGTATTAAATACCCCCAGGCCTCGACAACATAAATTATAAGACATGGCACAATCTTGAAACATAATAAATAACTACTTGATCATCATTCATTCTTTGGGACATTCTAGCAAACACGTTCATGACATGAACTTAAATACATGCTAACATGATATAATTTCGTTATTTAATTCTCATGAACAAGTCATCAAACACTTGGAAGTCATTGTATATGCACATAGTACTAATCAACACATGAGTATCACAATGTCAAGGTTTTAACATGAATAAACATGATACTACATACATAATAGTTGTTTTTACATAAATCTTGCACTAAACCGTGGAATAGAATTCCAATCAACATCATAATCATGAATACACTTGAATCCAAATCATGGAAAGCATGAAATCAAGCTACTGGAAGTTTAAAAGAGTTTCTTGACTCCAATGGAGGAAGGAACCCTTGGATGAACACTCGACATACCTTGGTTGCTAAATTCTTGAAGAAAAATGGTGATACCTTAAGCCATGGTTTTGAAATTAAATGACCTACAGTTCTTGTTCTTGAGAAATTTGAGAGAAAGTGAGTATATTTTGCTCAATGTAGGTTGAATCTCGTATTTAAAGGTTGAATAGGAGGTCGGAAAAAGACCCTAATACCCCTGAGGATACATCTTTTTAATTACAAAAAAATCAAGCTTTCGATGCGCAGGACGACTCATCACGTCATCGACATCGATGTGATAGCCAACACGCCACATCAAGTCCATATCATTTCATGGGAAATTGCCAATGGAAGTTAAGGAAAATATGAATCGACGTGATGGCTGATGCGCCGCACTGAGATTGCATCGATCCACTATTTTGGGTTCCCAAACGTGGTTCAAACAAGGTCCAAAAAATATAAAACTCATTTGGGAACACCTACTAATATTCTTGATCATGATTCAACCTAAATATTGACAATTTAAGACCATAGAGGCTACAAAATAGAGTTGCCAACTTAAAAAGGCCAAAATAATACTAAGTCTGAATACTTAGCTTGAATTTTCTAAGTTTGGGATCCCTTATCAAGCTTAAAGACTGATTTGTGCTTAGTATTTTATGGGTTCTTACAATATATCCCCCTTGTAAATATTCATCCTCGAGTGAGACTGATTAAAATAAGAATACTGGTAGATTGGATTTAGACACTGGCCATGCACAACTAAAGCATGATTTAATGACTAAAATTACTAATATACTTAATTATCATATTGAACATGCATATCTGATACATGAGTGTATAGCTGAACATAATTCATGAATGCATGACTGAGTATACAATGTTAATTGATACCAAGTTGGTAGCTATATCTAAACATGACACTGAGTAAATTCAAAGAAAAACTGCTACCTTGATCTGAGTCTAAATTTATGGCAAAAAGGTAAGGATACTGGGTCCATATGTCTGTCTCTACTTCCCAAGTTTCTCCCTCAACCGATTCATTCTGCCAAAGAACTTTTACTAAAGGGACTTCTTTGTTCCCCAGTCTATGAATCAGATAATCAAGGCTTTCGACTGGGATCTGTTCATAAGAGAGGTTGTTCTAAATATATGTGCCCTCTATAGGGACTATGACTGCTGGATCACTTATGTATTTCTTTCGCAAGGAGACATGGAACACTAGATGGACTGATTTTTCCCTTCTTGTTAAAACTCTTCACTCCCTTCATAAGAGAGATTTTAAAATACATAAAATCACCATTCTCGAACTCGAGATCCTTTCTATGTGCATCTATGTATTATTTTGGTCTGCTCTGAGTTGTCTAAAGCCTTTCCCTAATCAACTGAACTTTCTCTAAGGTATCAAATACCAAGTCAGGCCTACCACTACGGCCTCACCCACTTCAAACCAACTGATGGGAGATCTACACCTCCTCCGATAAAGCACTTCAAATAGAGCCATCTAAATATTGGAATAATAGTTGTTGTTATATGCGAATTCAATCAAAGGCAATTGGTCATCCCAACTACCTTTAAAGTCTATCACACATGCTCGCAGCATATCTTCTAAAGTCTGAATCGTCCTTTCTGCTTGACCATCTATCTGAGGGTGAGTAGTAGTACTGAAATTAACTCGGGTACCAAGACCCTTTTGGAATTCTTTCCATAAATGAGAGGTGAACTGGGTACCTCTATCAGCGATAATGGATAGTAAAACACCATGCAATTTAACCAACTCCCTGATATAGAGTTTGGTGCAATCCTTAGCTGAATAACAGGTATGGCCTGGTTAGAAATGAGCTGATTTGGTCATCCTATCTACAATGATCCAAACTGAATCATGCTGACGATGAGTACAATGCAAACCTATCACAAAGTCCATGTTCACTTCTTCCCATTTCCAAGGAGAAATGCTGAACTCCTGCATGGTCTCACTACGCTTCTGATGCTCAATCTTAACTTACTGACATATTGAGCACCTAGACACTAACTCTAAAATATATCTCTTCATCCCACTCCTCCAATAGATCTCCCACAAATCATAATACATCTTAGAGGCCTCTGGATGAATAGAGTACTGTGTAATATGTGAGCGAAAGCTTATATATTTGAGGCTTTTAACTGAGAATAATTACAAAGTCTTAAGCAACTTTTGCCATTTTTTATCATTTTTTCTTTGATTTTGCAGTAGAAGCCAAGATGTAAGAGAACCTAAAAGAATGGAAGCAAAAAAGTTGAAATTTGAAGCAAATAGAAGAGAAGTGTGGCTGACGACATTCCTGATAAGTCGTCATCACTCTGATAAGTTATCAGCTTCATCGTCAACCTTAGATAGAGATTGGTATATGGCTGGTGTTCATGATAACATTCTTGATAAGTCATCATCCCTATGATAAGTTATCAGAGACACTATCAACCTTAGAGAGAGAATGGACCTCAGCTGAAAGTTATGATGATATTTCCTGATAAGTCGTCAAAGAGTTGATAAGTCATCAGGTTTCGTCATCAACCTTAACCAGGAAGTGCTAAAACTAAAGAAGGAGGTGATGAAATTTATGGTTAGTCGTCAGACTCCTGATAAGGTGTCCTGGTAATCGGTTGTCCTTCCTACTATGATAATCTTGAATCACTGTTAGCATCTATCAAGTACTAAAACCCATAGTGAACATAATTTTGGTTTTCCATAAACTCTTGATTACAAACACTGAAACTAAAGTGACCAACATTTATTGGCTAATCTCCAAAACCCCCATTCAGGAAACATCCAACTATCAATTGATTAAATCGCAAACAACTTAAGTTCACACCATATTCCCTGTGGGATTCAACCCAAACCTAGTTGGTTTATATATTGACAATGATAGATTACATTCTCATTAGAGAGATGTAGTTTGAGCATTATCAAAAATAGAGTCGTTGCCGGGGAATACGATTGTAATTGAAGTTTGTGTGCACTAATTGACTGTTAGTCAAGTTTCATAGTTTTACGTTTATTTGTTGTTTTTATTTATTGCAGGATCTTTGTATAGTATGCCAAGAACTAGAAGTTCTAGAAAACTATTATTACCATTTAATCCAGAACCACAACGAATTAGAAGAATGGTAGACCAGTAGGAGGCTGGCAGGTTAGCAGCCTCAACTAGAGCTCAGGTGAATGTGCAGAATGTCTCTTAACAAGTAAGGCATCCAAATCCTGACGATGAATATTTGGGAGACGGAGAGTTGTTAAATCCTAGTAACCCAAGGCATGCAAAGCAAGTAGCTGCACCAGTATAGCATAATGCTAATAGGAATCGTTCGTTTCAAGGCAAGCAATATTACCATCCCGTCTAGTATAGCCTTAATGATGATGATGATGGAATGGATGGAGAAGGTGCAACAGGTCCAATTATTCCTCCACCATTGGCACCTGGGGCAAAATTCAACATTATGAGTACTATGATTCAAGTCCTTAATCTAAAAGGGTTGTTTGATGGCCTTCCTGGGGATGACCCCAACTTGCATCTGGTAAACTTTGTCACCATCTGTAAATCTTTTGATAACCCAGGAGTGGGTCAGAATTCCATTCAATTGAGATTATTTCTATTTTCTCTGTCTGGGGAGCCAACTTATGGCTTAATGAGATGACACCCGATTCTATAACCAATAGAGGCAGTTAAAAGGAGCTTTCCTAGAAAGGTTCTTTTCTCTTTCCACGAGGGTACATTTGAGGGATGAGATCAGCAAATTTAGGAATCTCCCAACTAAAGCCTTGAATAAAACCTAGGGGAGATTCAAAAAGAAGCTGACGCAGTGTCCGAACCATAATATGACGGACATACACTTGAAGGAGACTTTGTACATGGCTCTTAACTTTGTGACAAAACCAATTGTAAATAATGCTTATGGTGGTTCATTTGTTGATCTTACATTCCCATATGCTTTAGAAATGCTGGAGAGAATGACCAAATAGAGTCAGGCATGCCATACCAGAGACTCTATGGTAGCCAGCCCCACTATTTCTATAGGTATGATTGTGGAACAACACAGAAGAGACGAGGAGCATGACTAAGACATGGCTTACCAAAAAACACAGATGGACTTGGTCTATATATCCCTCCTAGAAATTGTGAGGCTGCTTCAACAAGTTCTAAAAATATGTCCATGGAGGACACGATGGCTAAGTTACTGAAGGGAGTGGAGGCTACCAACTCTGGTGTGACCACCATAAAGACCGATCTGTTATCTATGAGTCAGTTGGTAAAATCAAACTCCACCATAATCAAATAGTTAGAGCAGTAGATAAGCCAACTCTCTGTAGTATTTAACCAGAGGATAAGTGGAATGTTACCAAGTAATACGATCCATAATCTATAGAATGATGGCTAATGTATGGAGATTACCACTAGAAGTGGTAAGATATTACCTGGCCCTTCTGTGGGCAAAATTTTAGTTAAAGATGTGACTGAGGCAGAGAATGAACCCAAAGAAGAATGTCCAGTAGAGTCTGAGAAGCTAGATGGTTTTGATGATGCTCCAAAAAAAGGGAAAGAGGAGGAGAAGGAGGTAGTGCTGAAAACTCTTCCAAGACCACTACCTCCCTTTCCTCAATGATTGATGCAAAAAATTGAAGATGCAAAATTCAAAAAGTTCATGGCAATGCTCAGAAAATTAATGGTGAATGTGCCATTGGTTAAGGCACTGGAGAAAATCCTTGGATATGCCAAATTCATGAAGAATCTAGTAACAAAGAAGTGGGCAGCATGCTATGAACCGGTGGATAATCTCTACCATTGTAGTGCCATTTCTAAATAATTCTTAGTATAGAAGAAGGCCGACCCTGGAGCATTCACTATTCCATGTGCAATAAGGTCTCTAAATTTTGCTAAGGCCTTATGTGATCTAGGGGAAACTATAAACCTAATGTCACTCGCTATGTACAAGAAGTTGGGTATGGGGGATCCTACCCCAATGAATATATGGTTGGCGGTGATGGATAGGTCGATAAAGCGGTCGGTGTGCATATTATATGATGTATTGGTAAGGGTGGCCAACTTTATACTTTCTGCTGATTTTGTAGTCCTAGATTGTGAGGTGGACTTTAAAGTGCCCATCATCCTGGGTAGACCATTCCTTACAACTAGGAGAGTGATAGTGGACATGGAGCTGAATGAGCTAAAGTTCAGGCTAAATGACAAAGAAGCAAGATTCATAATACACTCATCCATGACACAGAAAAAAGAGATGAGTGTTTTCTGAATCATGGATGTATTCTATGAAGATGGTAAAGAGGTATCAGCAGTTTGTCTTGGCGAAGTCTAAAGTAATCGGATACCTGATTCGATTCACGGCATCAAATTAGGTGCTACATAGGAGGCAACCCATGATCCCAATGCTTGATCTACTCTAGGTATACACTAACCCTTAGTTCAATTTTAGATTTATTTAAATTTGAGGATGTAGGGTAAATTATTGTTGTAAAATTTTGTAACTGACTAAGAGAAATATAAGTAAATAAGGTAGTTAACTTGTTTTTGTGATTTTTCAGCTCCTCTCTAATGGTCTGAAGGTTTAAATGTGTGATTTTCATCTAAGTGTGACCTCTGTGAATCGTTGTACGGAATTAGTTCTAGTAATGCAACAATCATTGCTAAACAGCTACATGAACTGCATGAGCAGTAACTTGTGATATACTTGTGTGCCATGTGTGTGTGAGATCTTACTTAATCCATTCTGTACATTGAATCCAAAACTTACCCGGTTAGTCTTACCTAAGTTGAAGGATAGGGGTTAGGAAAGGATCATAGGTCGTTTCGATATTAGCCCACTTTTAGTCTAAATGACCTTCCCTATATATAGAATATCCCTTGATCCCTAATTTGAGCCTGATTAGACTATTTCTTTTTATGACACCTGATACCTTCCCGTTTATATCACAATGAACCTATTTTGTCCCTAGTCCTCCTTGGACATTATGAACCTTGACATAGAAAAATGGCCTAATTTGAGGGTGGCTGTCATAGAGGTGCGTAATGTCAAATGAGTATGAAGAAAGGTAGAACAAAATAAAAGAATAAAAATTTAGGTGTAGTGGAAAAGAACAAGAAAAGAAAATTTGTGAAAAAAAAAGAAGTGATTGTAGAAAAGATAGCACCCTTACATAATAAGAGTGATCAAGAAAAGAGAAGAATAGAAAAAGGCTAATAAGTGAATCCCAGGAGCTAGTGTAGTGTGAAGGAGGCTTAGTCACTTTAAATATCATCAAGTATCATAACATCCCTAGCTTGCATTACAAGCCAAAGAGAAGACCTATAGTGATCTTAGCTGACCTGTCTGAAAACTTTGGTAATGAAAATAAGGGCAAGCCTATGGTACTTGACATACATTGATTTGAACTTTATTCTGAGAGTGAGTGTCTTTTGATTGTCCCCATGGTTACATATATGATTGGTAATATGAGAAAAAGGGGATTTCATTGTTGTGAGGGCACACCAGATATGTTGCTAGTTGCTAACTTGTTCGGATAGTTTAATACTGGTCTATGTATGGTTGTTATAGCTGAATTAATGTCGTATCTGGATTCCTATTTGTTGCACTTTTGTTCTTCAATAATATACACAGTTGTTCTTAAATTGACTTACCTTGGAGATGGTAAAGATGTTTTGAGATAATATGGATAATTGACGCCCGAACGTACTTTGTATCCTCTCAGTTGTGTTTAGGTTGCTTGAGGACAAGCAATTATTTTAAGTTGAGGGTGTTGATGTGTGAGCAAATGCTAACACATTTGAGGCTTTTAACTGAGAATAATTGCCAACTCTTAAGCAACTTTTGCCATTTTTTATCGTTTTATCTCTGATTTTGCAACAGATGCCAAGATACAAAAGAACCAACAAGGATGGAAGCAAAAGAGTTAAAATCTAAAGAAAATAGAATAGAAGTATGGCTAACGACATTCCTGATAAGTCGTCAACACTCTGATAAGTTATTATCTTCATCGTCAGCCTTAGGCAGAGATTGATTTTCAGCTGGAGTTCGTGACGGCATTCCTGATAAGTCATTAGCCCTATGATAAGTTATCAAAGACATTGTCAACCTTAGATAGAGAATGGACCTCATCTGAAAGTTATCACGACATTTCCTGATAATTCATCAAAGAGTTGATAAGTTGTCAGGTTTAATCATCAACCTTAAGAAGGAAGTGCTAAACATGAAGAAGAAGCTGACGATATTTGTGATAAGTCGTCAGAATCCTGATAAGGTGTCACAAATACCGTCATCTAATCTGAGAAATTTCTAAACTCTGTGATTTAGTTTCCATAATTAGGGTGAACTATTTAAAGTATAGTTTAGGGTTTTCTAAGGGTCCGAAACCTGTTTTGGGGATACACGTATTTTGTTATTTTTCTCTCTAGTTTTTTGGCTTGAAAAACAATAACTTTGAAGAGATTTTCATTAATATTTTGGTATTTCTATTGTGATCTAATCTGAGAATCACTAGTTACTATTCATCTTGTGGTAAGTTCATCTATCAAATTATGAATACATCTAGTTGTTTCGCTTATTACATTATAAGTCTATAAATCTCTTTAACCTGAATTATAGGATCTATGGGTTAAGTCTTGGTAAGATGCTATGTGTTTAATATTCTAAAGGTAATAGGACTCCTTGATAATTTTGAGATTTTAATTATTGTTTATTAGTTGCAAACGACAGATAGCACCTGTTTTGATTTGCTTGAGATAAGAAATCAAATATAGTAGGAAGTGAATTATTGACAGGGACTTGGAAACACTAAAATTCCATTTAATAATTGACGTTGTAATAGGGTTGATTAACCTGAGGTGAAGTCTGGTTAGTAAATATAAATTCCCTAAGTCGGAGAAGATTAGGTAATTAAATTCTTAAGTAGGTCGAGATACAGTTAGGCATAACTTTGATAAAGATAATCTGTTGTCCTACCCACTTTGAGAATCTTGAATCATTGTTAACATCTGTCAAGTACTAAAACCTATAGTGAACATAATTCTTATTTTTCATAAACTCTTGATTACAAACACTGAAAGTAAAGTGACCAAAATTTATTTGCTAATCTCCAAAACCCCCATTTTAGGAAACATCAAACTATCAGTTGATTAAATTGCAAACAACTTAAGTTCACACCATATTCTCTGTGGGATTTGATCCTAATCTAGTTGGGTTATATATTGACAACGATCGCTTAAATTCTTATTAGAGAGGTGTAGTTTGAGCATTATCACCGTGCACCATTCTTCTCATCAAGAATTTGTCGCCTCAAGTCATCTACACTTGGAACACAGAGTCGACCGTGGCAGCTCAACACATTATCTCCCCCTTGTGAGAAAACCTCTATCTTCTGATCTTTGACTGATTCCTTCAACTTGACTAGACTGGGATGCCAATCCTTCTTTTCCTTTACCTCAGAAACTAAGGATGATTCTAAACTAATTTGCACCCTTACACTACCTTCTGAAGAATCGACTAAGCGAACACCTTATCGGACAAGCTGATGAACTTCCTGAGCTAACTTCTTCTTACCATCCTCTAATTGAAAACCACTCCCCATAGACATCCTACTAAGAGTATCAGCCACTACATTGGGTTTACCTAGATGATACAGGACACTCATGTCGTAATCCTTTAACAACTCCAACCACCTTCTCTGACAGAGGTTTAGGTCTTCTTGAGAGAACACATACTACAGGATCTTATGGTCAGTGAACACATCAACGTGCACCCCAAACAAATAGTGCCTCCAATTTTTAAGGAAAAAACTATTACTACTAACTCAAGATCATGAGTAGGATATTTCTTTTCATGAGGCTTAAGCTGTCTAGAAGAGTAAGCTATGACCTTCTCTCTCTACATCAAAACACACCCTAAACCAACTCTGGAGACATCATAATAGACCACAAACCCATCTGAACCATCTGGTAGTGTCAAAATTAAAGTTGTTATGAGTCGAATCTTCAACTCCTAAAAACTCTTTTCACAAGAATCTGACCACTGGAATTTCGCTTTCTTCTAAGTCAATATGGACATAGGGGATGCAATAGATGAAAATCCCACAACAAACCATAGATAATAACCAGCCAAGCCCAAGAAACTCCTGATATCTGATAGAGAGATAGGTCTAGGCTAGTTTCTCACTACTTTGGTCTTTTGGGGATCTACTCTAGTGCCATCACCAAAAATGATATGGCCATGGAAGGCTACTGACCTTAGACAAAATTTGCCATTACCAAACTTGGTGAATAGCTGATGATTTCTTAGAGTCTATAACACTATTCTGAGATGGTCTGCATGATCATACTCACTGCGGGAGTAGACAAGAATGTCATCTATGAAGACTATAATGAACATTTCCCAGTACTGCTTGAACACATGGTTCATCAAGTCCATGAAAGCTATTGGGGAATTGGTAAGACCAAAGGACATAACTAAGAATTCAAAGTGACCATACCAAGTTTTGAAGGATTTCTTTGGGATGTCACATTCTATGACTCTGAGCTGATGATAGCCTGATCTTAGGTCTATCTTAGAAAAGTAACTTGCACCCTGGACGTGGTCAAACAAGTCATCAATTCTGGGAAGTGGATACTTGTTCTTGATCGTGAATTTATTTAGTTGATGATAATAAATACACATTTTGAGAGAACCATCATTCTTACGCACAAATAAAATTGGAGCACCTTATGGGGACACACTGGGTACGATGAATCACTTATCTAGGAGATCCTATATCTATTCTTTTAATTCTGTGAGTTCTACTGGAGCCATTCTGTATGGCGGAATAGATATGGGTTGAGTATCTGAAAGAAGGTCTATTCCAAAGTCCATTTCCCTTTTGAGAGGAACTCTGCAAAGATCTTCGGTAAACACATCTATGAATTAACATTCTACTGGCATTGATTTAAGAGAAGGGGTTTCTGAAATAGAGTACTGGAATCAAATGATATGGTATACACATCCCTTAGATATCATTTTTCTTGCCCTTAGGTAAGAATCAATCTGACCCCTAAGTGCTAAAATACTAATTCTCCACTCAAGAATAAGTTCATTCAAAAACTGAAACTAGACAATTCTATTTCTAAAGTTGACTGAGGCATAGAAGGAATGGAGCCAATCTATGCTAAGAATGACATCAAAATCAGTCATCTTTAATTCGACTAAGTCTACTAAAGTGACTTTCTGAGATACCATAACCAAATAGTTCCTGTATACCCACTGAAATATGATAGATTTATCCACTGAGGTAGAGATGGAGAAAGGCTCTGCTAGAATTTCAGGACTGACTCCAAAGTCCACAGTTATATAAGGAGTAACAAAGGACAAAGAAGCTCCTGGGTCTAGCAAAGCATAAACATGCAAATGATAAACTTATAACGTACCAATGACCACATTAGTAGAACTCTTCTAATCCTTTCGAGACTGAAGTACGTAGAGTCTATTTGGGCACTACCCCCTGGTGGCACTGGTGTGTCACCCTACTTATTTGGGCGATTGGACTAAGCTGGGGGCGGTTATACTGACTCTAAGAACCCACCTGAGGACACTGTCTAACCTTGTGGCCTGACTTGCCACATTCGAAACACACATCACAGCCAGCTCTGCAGATACCCTGGTGGTTTCTACCATACTAATGACAAAGTTGATTGGTTTGGGCACTACTAATGCTACTCTAGGGTTTAGGGCCTGATGCCCAATCTCTGTTTCCATCTCTATATTTTGATATAGAAGCATTGGCTGAGGACAAAGCTAGAACTGAGGAGTTTGGGCAGAACAAAGAACGATTCCCACTCTCTGACTTAGGATGAGTGAAGTCGAAATTGCTTGTCCTCGCTCTCTTTTTCTCCCTCTCCTTCTTTTTATTCTTAAATTTCTCTATTTGCTGAGCATGGACCATGAACCAGGATATGTCTACTTCCTTAATCAACATTGTGGTCCTACACTCCTTAACTAGACTATTAAATACGCTAGACATAAACTTACTCATCTTAGATCTGCTATCTGCTACCACATGAGGAGCGTATCTGTGTAATTGAGTAAACTTAAGAGAATACACTTGTACCATCATGTTGTCCTGCTTTAGATTTATAAACTCCAAAACCTTTGCTTCCCTCAACTATATCGGCAAGAACCTATCTAGAAAAGCAACAACAAACTCCTCCCATGCTATGGGCCTTGCATCTGCGGGCCTTTCTGCTTTCTATTTAAACCATGAGTGTTCCACATCCTATAACTGATATGCCAATAACTTATCACTCTCAATAGTCATCACTCCCATAATGTTTGTACCTTTCAGCACATAATCAAGAATTTCTTGAGGGTCCTTATCTGACTAACTCCACACTACTAAAATAAGCTGAACTACTAAAATAATCATCATGTCATCAAAACTAAGGGGACTCACCACTAACTCTATCAGCTGAATATCTGAATTGCTAAATATGATTGGTGGCCCGCACGTCTGAACCTATGATGTAAAACATCATTGCGCAAAAGAAAGGTATGTATCGGTACTTTGAATTTACTAGTATGCAATTTGAGGTAGGCTAAAATGCATGGATTCATACTCATGAACTATATTGACTGAAAGACAAGAATATAACTAAATAGGAGTACATACGGAAATATGCATAATGTAATCTGAGGTCATGATAAAACTGGATACTGAGTTTTGAATTACTGATTTACTGATATCTAAGTTTACTAATACTGTGTAACTTATAACTGAGTGATTGTATCTGACAGTCTTGATCCTGTGGAACTATACTGAGTTCCGTACTAAACAGAATGACTTTATCTGACAGATCTAAATTTGTAGAACTGAACTGAGTTCTATTCTGAGGTTGGAACTGAAACTGAGACTATAGGAGGTAATCATCTAATCGACATGCCCCTTTATGAATAGATTAGGGTCCAATCTGTAACTCCATTTAGAAGGATGTTAGTACCAGGCCACGGATAAAGACAACTGTAAGTTAACCCTCTTTGACACGAACCTCTTTCATCAACCCTCGCTGGAAGGAAAACTCATATGAGATGTATCAACGCTATTATGGTAAAAAGATATGACAACCTACGCTGGCTATGTAGTTCTATTATGCATAGATTGTTATGAAGGGTCAAACCCTCTGCTGGTAGGAATGCCCCAATCCCTGGGTTCGCCCGGTGCTGAATCCTACTACCAATGGAATAGACACTGAAATGATTCCTGGTTTATAATAGGCTTGACTAAACTTTTACTGATTATACTGTTTAACTGAATTGAACTAAGTTCACTAAGTTCCATTGACTGATGGAATACTACTAAATTCTATTAACTGACTGAATTTATTGGGGTCTGAACTAAATTTTGAACTAGACTGGACTGATACTGAGTCTACAGAGTTTTTCCTAAGTTCTGTAACCGACTCAGAGTACTACTGATCATGACATGATAGATACTATCCTAAGACTCACCATGGCTCTAGGTAATCAGCTACATTGTCAGGTAGTAATACCCCAAGGACTTAATAGCATAAATTATAAGACATGGCACAATCTTGAAACATGATAAATAACTACTTGATCATCATTCATTCATTGGGACAATCTAGCAAATACTTGCATGACATAAACTTGAAAACATGCTAACATGATATAATTTCATTATTGGGACAAGAAATCAAACACTTGGAATGCATTGTATATGCACATAGTACTAACCAATATATGAGCATCACAATGTCTAGGTTTTAACATGAATTCATAGGATACTATATACATAATAGTTGTTTTTACATAAATCTTGCACTTAATCATGGAAAAGAAATCCAATCAACATTATAATCATGAATACACTTTAATCCAAATCATGGAACACATGAAATCAAGCTACTTGAAGTTTAAAAAAGTTTCTTGGACTCCAAGGGTGGAAGGAACCCCTACAAGAACACTTGACATACCTTTATTGCTAAATTCTTGAAGAAAAATTATGAAACCTTGAGCCTTGTCTTTGAAATTAAATCACCTAGGGTTCTTCTTCTTGAGCAATTTTAGAGAAAGTGAGTATATTTTGTGCAATGTTGGTTGAATCTCGTGTTTTAAGGATGAATAGGGGTGGGAAAAAGATCCTAATACCCCTGAGGATGCAACTTTTTAATTGCTGAAAACTGGACAGTTGAGGCGCAGGATGACGCGCTGCATTATTAGAATCGATGTGATAGCCAACGCACTACGTTGAGTCTGCATTAGTTCACTTGAAATTACCATTGGGATTCAAGAAAAATATTGATCAACCCGATGGCTGACGCATTGCACCGAGATCTCGTCGATCCACTATTTTGGGTTCCCAAACATGGTTCAAACGAGGTTCGAAAAATACAAAACTCGTCCGGGAACACCTACTGACATTCTTGATCATGAATCAACCTAAATATTGACAATTTAAGGCCATAGAGGCTGCAAACTAGAGTTTCCAACTTACGAAGGCCAAAATAATACTAAGTCAGAATACTTAGCTTGAATTTTCTAAGTATGGGACCCCTTACCAAGCTTAAAATACTGAGTTGAGCATAGGAATTTGTGGGGTCTTACAATATCTCTTCCTTGGGAATAGTCATCCTCGATTGAGACTCATTAAATAGAGAATACTGATAGACTAGATTTAGATACTGTACATGCACAACTGAAGCATAATTTTATGACTAAAATTACTGATATACTAAATTATCATACTGAACATGCATATCTGATACATGAGTGTATAGCTAAACATGATTCATAATTGTATGTCTGGGATTACTGATAAGGTGAGTTTATATACTGAACATGCATGTCTGATGCATGAGTACATGATTGAACTAATCCATTAATGCATGACTGAGTATGCAATGTTAATTGATAACAAGTTGGCAACTATATCAAAACATAAGACTGAGTAAATTCTAAGGAAAACTGTTACCTTGAGCTGAGTCTGAATTTGCAGAAAAAAGGTGAGGATACTTGGTCTGTATGTCTACCTCTGCTTCCTAAGTAGCTCCCTCAATGGACTGATTCTACCATAGAACTTGGACAGAGGGACTTCTTTGTTCCCCAGTCTCTGAATCTGATAATTAAGGATTTTGATTGGGATCTCCTCATAAGAGAGGGTGTTCTAAATATCTATGCCCTCTATTGGGACTACAACTGCTAGATCACCTATGCATTTTTTTAGCAAAGAGACATAGAACACAGGATGCACTGAAGCTAAGTCTGAAAGCAACTTAAGCTCGTAAGCTACCTTTCCAAAACAGCTGAGAATTCAGTAAGGAACAACATATCAGGGATGGAGTTTCCCCTTCTTTCAAAACCTCTTCACTCCTTTCATAAGAGAGATTTTAAAATATATAAAATCACTAATCTCAAACTCGAGATTCTTTCTACATACAGCTGCATAAGATTTCTGTCGGCTCTGAGCTGTTTTAAGTCTCTCCCAGATTAACTGAACTTTCTCTAGGGTATCAAATACCAATTAGGCCCTACCACTGTGGTGTTACCCACTTTAAACCAACTGATGGGAGATCTACACCTCTTTCCATAAAGTGCTTCAAACAGAGCCATCTAAATATTGGAATAATAGTTGTTGTTATAAGAGAATTCAATCAAAGGCAAGTGGTCATCCCAACTACCTTTAAAGTCTATCGCACACACTCGTAGCATATTTTCTAAAGTATGAATGGTCCTTTCTACTTGACCATCTTTCTGAGGGTAAAAGGTTATGCTAAAATAAACTCGGGTACCAAGACACTTTTGGAATGCCTTCCAGAAATGAGAGGTGAACTGGGTACCTCTATCTGAGATAATGGACAGCATAACAAACACCATGCAATCTGATCAACTCCCTGATATAGAGTTTGGTCTAATCCTCAACTGAATAAGAGGTATGGACTTGTAAGAAATGAGCTGAGTTGGTCATCCTATCTACAATGAACGAAACTGAATCATGTTGACGACAAGTATGAGGCAAACTCGTTGCAAAGCCCATGTTCACTTCTTACCATTTCCAGGTGGGAATGCTGAACTCCTACATAAACCCACTAGGCTTCTGATGCTAAATGTTAACCTGCTAACATATTGAGCACCTATCCACAAACACTTCAAAATCTCTCTTTATCCTACTCCACTAATAGATCTCCTACAAATCACGGTATATCTTAGTGGCCCCTGGATGAATAGAGTAGCATGCATCATGCGCCTCTACAAAAATTTGCTGCCTCAAGTCATCTACACCTGGTGAACATTGCCTACCCTAGCAGTGTAACACACTATCCCACCTTAGAAGAAAACCTCTATCTTCTGATCTCTGACTAATTCCTTCAAATTGACTAGACTGGGATCTCTATCCTACTTTTTCTTTATCTCAAAAACTAGGGTTAATTCTGATCTACTCTGTACCCATATACTACCTTTTGATGAATCAACTTAGCGAATACCTAGTCGGTTAAACTGATGAACGTCCTGAGCTAACTTTTTCTTACCATTCTCCACATGAGCAACAATCCCATAGACATCCTACTAAGAGCATCAACCACAACATTAGCTTTACCCCGATGATACAAGATAATCAAGGACGGGTTTATTAAAAAATTAAAACTGAACAATTCTATTTCTACAGTCGACTGAGGCATAGCAGGAATGAAGCTAATCCATGTCGAGAATGATATTAAAATTAGTCATCTCTAATTCAACTAAGTCTGTTGAAGTGACATTCTAAGATACCATAATTGGATAGTTCCTGTATACCTATCGGGATATGATAGATTTACCCACTAGGGTAGAGACTGAGAAAGGTTCTACTAGGATTATAGGTTTGACTCCAAAGTCAACAGCTGTATAAGGAGTAACAAAAGACAAAGAAGCTCCTGGGACTGGCAAAGCATAAATATGTAAATGATCAACTTATAACGTTCCAGTGACCACCTCAGGAGAACTCTACTAATCCTATCGGGATTGGAGTATGTAGAGTCTATTTGGGTATTGCCCACTGATGGCACTAGATGCGGCACCCTACTAATTTGGGAAACTGGAGTGAGCTGGAGGACGGTTATGCTGACTCTAAGAACCCACCTAAGGACACTATCTAACACTGTGTCCTCGCTTGCCACATCTAAAACACACATCACTGCCAGCTCTAAAGATACCATGGTGATTTTTTCCATACTTCTGACAAAGAGGATTAGTTCGATCACTGCTAACACTACCCTGGGATTTAGGGCCTAACACCTTATCTTTGTTGCTGTTTCTAAATTTTGGCATAGGAACACTGGCTGAGGATAGAGCTGGAACTAAGGATTTTGGGCAGAAATGAGAATGATTCCCACCCTCTGAATAAGGCTGAGCGAAGTTAAAACTAACTATCTTCGTTATTTTGTTCTCCTTCTTCTTTTCTTTATTCTTAGCCTCCTCTATCTGTTAAGCATAGGCCATGAACCTAGATATGTCCATCTTCTTAATCAACATTGCATTCATACACTCCTTGACCATACTATTAGACATGTTGACATAAATGTACTCATCTTAGATCTGCTATTGGCTACCACATGAGGAGCGTATCTGGTTAATTCAAAAATCTTAAGAGAATACTCTTGTACCATCATATTACCCTACTTTAGATTTATAAACTCCAAAACCTTTGCTTTTCTCAACTCTAGCAAGAAGAACCTACTAAAAAAGCAATAACAAACTCCTCTCATTCTATGAGCCCTACATTTGTGGCCCTTTCTGCTTTTTGATATTTAAACCATGGTTGTGCCATATCCTGTAATTGATATGTGACCAACTCATCCCTCTCAATAACCATCACACCTAAAATATCTGTAAATTTCTGCATCTGATCAAGAAACTCCTAAAGGTCTTCATTTGACTTAGACCCAATAAAATATGGCAGGTTCATTCGGGTGAAATCCCAAATCTTGGCTATAGTAGCACTGGCCACTGATTTGTCCAAAACAAAAGTTGGTTATTTATTCTGGGCTGCCACAGAGTGAGCTAGGGTGGTGAAAGTGCTCTGAATTTTGCATGGGAGATGTGTTCATCCAGAGGATATGGCTGGACGGGCGGGGGTTCTGGCTGGTCTCTCATTCCTCTTCCCTTAGTCCTCTTTGGAGTCACATTCTATAAATAGAAGATAAATTTGGAATAAACAGGGATTTTAACTGGAGCTCATGCTCACTCGCACGACATCAATACTGAAAAAAGGGAAACTTTTCCTAAAACACCTCACAGCCTCCTATCTATAAATGTAACGCACTACAAACCCATGCACAAGATTCTACTAGATGTGCTTTCAGACTTCCTAGGACTCTGTTGAACCTTAGGCTCTGATACCAAGTTTGTAACACCCCAATTCTGAATGCTGGACACTACACGATGCTCATAATCCTGAAGGATAACAAGCTATCTTATGACTGGTACCTATTGTAATAACTAAATAATAATATTGTAATTATGTATAAATTAGGTAGAAAAGTTTAATACTATAATAATACTGAATACGATATAAAAAATACCAAATCTGATACATTTGTGTGGAAATACTCTACTCTGAAAAAGCCTCTAAAGTTTCTAAACTATGGAGTTAATGGGAAAAATCCCCAACTAACTCTGAAATACTGAAATACTAAAATAATCATTATGTTCTCAAAACTAAAAGGACTCACTACTAGCTCTATCAGCTGAATATCTGAACTGCTAAGTATGATCGGGAGCCTGTGCGTCTGAACCTATGATATATAACATCATAGCGCAAAAGAAAGTTATATGTCAGTACTTTGAATCTACTGGTATGGAAAGTGAGGTAAGTTAAAATGCATGGGTTCATATGCATAAACAATACTAAATGAATGACATGAATATTTACTGAATAGGATTACATGTAAGAATACATATACTATAATATGAGGTCGTGATAACACTAGATACTGAGATCTAAATTAGTCATTTACTGATATCTGAGTTTACTAATATTGTATAGCTAATAACTGAGTGACTGCATCTGAGAGTCTTGATCCTATAGAACTGTACTGAGTTTTGTACTGAACTAAGTGACTGTATCAGACAGTCCTTAATCTGTAGAATTGAACTGAGTTATATTTTGAGACTGGAATTGAAATTGATACTATGGGAGGTAATCATCTAACCGACATGCCCCTTTATAAATAAATTAACCAGAGTTGGAAGAGTGTCAATACTATGCCACGGGTAAAGACAACTTTGAGTTAACCCTCTCGAATAGGAAGCTTTTTCGTCAACCCTCGCTGGTAGGAAAACTCATCCGAGATGTATCAACCATAATATGGAAAGAGGATATCTCAACCTACACTGGCTATGTAGTTCTGTAATATAGGGAGTTCTACTGAGGGTCAAACCCTCTACTGGAAGGAATGCCCCTATCCTTGGGTTTGCTCGGTGCTAAATCCTACTCCCACCTAAATAGACACTGAACTAATTCCTAGTTCACACTAGGCTTGACTGAAATATTACTGATTATACTATCTAACAAAACTGAATTGAGTTCACTGAGTTGATTTGACGGTTGAAATACTACTGAATTCCGTTAACTAACTAAATTTACTGAGGTTTGAACTGAATACTGAACTGGACTGTACTGATACTGAGTCTACTAAGTTTTTTCTGAGTTTTGTAACTGACTGAGAGTGCTACTGATTGTGACATGACTGATACTATCCTAAGAATCACCATGGCTTTAGGTATGCTAAATTGTTGAGTATTAAATACCCTCAAGACTCTATAGCATAAATAATAAGACATGGCATAATCTTGAAATACGATAAATAACTACTTGATCGTCATTCATTCATTGAGACATTCTAGAAAACACTTGTGTGACATGAATTTGAATACACTCTAACATGATATAATTTCATTCTTTAATTCTCATGAACAAGTCATCAAACACTTGGAAGGCATTGTATATGCACATAGTACTAATCAACACATAAGCATCACAATGTCAAGGGTTTAACATGATACTACATACATAATAGTTGTTTTTACTTAAATCTTGCACTTAATTATGGAAAAGAAATCCAATCAACATTATAATCATGAATACACTAGAATCCTAATCATGCAAAGCATAAAATCAAGCTACATGAAGTTTAAAAGAGTTTCTCAGACTCCAAGGGTAGAAGTAACCCTTGGAAGAACACTTGACATACCTTTATTACTAAATTCTTGAAGAAAAATTGTGAAACCTTGAGCCTTGGCTTTGAAATTAAATCACCTAGGGTTCTTATTCTTGAGCAATTTGAGAGAAAGTGAGTATATTTTGCTCAATATTGGTTGAATCTCGTGTTTTTGGGATGAATAGGGGTTGGAAAAGAACCTAATACCCCTGAGGATGTAGCTTTTTAATTACCGAAACCCAGAATGTCGACACAGGATGACGTGCTGCATTATTGGAATCAATGTGTTAGTCAATGTGCCGCGTCGAGTCCACGTCAGTTTGCTAGAAATTTCCACTGGGATTCAAGGAAAATATTGATCGACGTGATGACCGATGCTCCACGCTGAGATCGCATCGATCCACTATTTTGGGTTCCTAAACAAGGTTCAAACGAAGTTCAAAAATATAAAACTCATCCAGGAACACCTACTGACATTCCTGATCATGAATCAACCTAAAATTTGATAATTTAAGGCCATATAGGCTGCAAAGTAGAGGGTCCAACTTACGAAGGCCAAAATAATACTAAGTCTAAATACTTAGCTAGAATTTTCCAAGTCTGGGACCCCTTGCAAGCTTAAAACACTTAGTTGAGCTTATGATTTTGTGGGGTCTTACATGTACTATGCATTAGATTGAAACATGGTGCTAACACTGGCTTGGATATTTTGGGTATTACATAGTATCCACTAAATTAAATATAATAGAATTATATTTACAAATCTACCAACATTTGATAAATCTAATGTTGGAGTAAAATGTTATGGCCATTTTACTAAAGCACTATCAAAGTGGTTAATGGAGATGACTCAGACCCTATCAGTCATAAGGTGACCCTACAAGTCCTAAAGATACCCTATAATTCTTAGGTTGACTTGTTGGGAAGGATTTTGGCTGTTAAAATTGATTCTAAGGTGATGACTCAAGCTACAACTCATAACAGACCCTACAAGTCATTGGTACTAATACCAACAACTTTTTAGATGATTTTAATAGGTTTGTTTAGTCTTTTTCCACTCTTTTAAAAACAAAATTATGTTTTATAAGATATCCTAAGGCGGATTAATAAGCCTAAACTGCATCAATACCACAATTTACTAAAATATTAGGACACTTAGAATATTAAAGCAAACATGGGATTTTTCTTTGCCAAGGCAAAAATAAGGATTCTTCGACTTCAGGACCCATGTCCAAAAATTTTACTATGGATTTAATTCAAGAATGTGGAATTAATATCTAAATTTCCTTTCACCCATTGAGTCCCAAAATTATATTAAAATGTCAGATTAGTTCACTCTTCAAGCTTAGGGTTTTTCATGAGAAGTGTGAATTCTATTATCTTTTAGTTTCTTTCCTTGACTAAACCATCAATATATGTTTTTCCATAAAATTGAGAAGCTTTACATACTCATGAATATGAACACTTATCATATTAATAAATAACCAATTTTAGACTTGAGTTATAAAATTCCTTATTACGTTCAAATTACAAAATTGACATTAGTAGTTGCATGCTTCAAAGACAATGGTTTATAAAATCTATATGACCTTGGATTTCTTGCATATGTTTAAGAATACTTAGTCCTCCATGTTTACATGATGCAGAATGTTTTTCAGATAAAGTGTCTACTACTCCAGTCTCAAATAAAAGTATTATGAGTTTGTCAGTTTTTCATTCTAAATGAATAATCCTCTTATTAGTGGCAATAGCTTACAGTGGTGTTTAGGTAATAAAATTATGTATTTGGATGACTTCTATATTGATTTCTTATAATCCGTCTATGAAGATAATATTGGTGTCATTAATTACAAGTGAGTGCAACTATAGTGTTACAAAAAATTAGGTGGGATTTGAGAAAATTCTAGCTATGTATTCAGACTTACTGATATTTTAGCCTTCGTAAGTTGGTGACTCTACTTCACGGCCCTTATGACCTTAAAGTATCAATCTTTAGGTTGATTCATGATTAAGATTGTCAGTAGGTGGTCTTGGTCAAGTTTTGGGTTTTTTAAAATTCATTTGAAGCACCTTTAGAAGCCCAAACCAGTGAATAAATATGATCTCAATGTGCCACTTCACATATTGCATTGATAAATATTTTCCACAGCTCTCAGTGTTAATTTCCAGTGAGCCAACACGGCGCGTCGGCTATAGCATCGACCCCATCGACGCGATGCATCTATCTACGCGTTGCTGGCCATGTTTTCAGTCTTTTGAAAACTCATGTCCAGAGGGGTAAATAGGTCCTTTTCCCACCTTATATGAACCGCAAAACATATAATTAAGCCATTCGCAAGGAAAAATTTACTCATTCTCTCAACATTACTAAAGAGAAAACCTTAGGATACTCAATTTGAAGATCCAATCTCCAAGAACACACCATCAAGTCTCAAGGATTTGATTTCCAAGGTATGTAAAGTGTTCATCCAAGGGTTTACATCCACCCTTGAAATTCAAGAAACTCTTTTAAAATACAAGTTAATTGATTTCATGGATTTTATGTTGGATCTTGAATGTATTCATGATTATGATGTTAATGGTGATCTAATTCCATGATTTGTCACAAGTTTCATGCAAATTAGTTAATTGTGAATTGAATTTTGTGAACTTTATGTTGAACACTAGAATTGCAAGTTGAATGTAGAATCCATCCTATTACTATATGTTTATTGATATGTGAAATACCTATGCTCCCCAAGTGTTTGTCAAAATGCTCATGTGAATTGAGTAGTCTAAGCATAACATGTTATGTGATTTCAATCATGCACAAGTTCATGTATATCAAGTGTATGACAAAAATTTCTAAGTGAATGTATTATTAGCAAGCTAGTACCATTATGCTACTAAAGTCATGCAGTGATTTACTTTACATGCTATCGAGTCCTGGAGGGAATTGAATACCCAACAATTTAGTTATATAGGTAAAGCTAGTGTCAGCTACAGAATACTATCAGTCATATCACGATTAGTAGTTCAGTAATCAGTTCTGAACTTAATCATTAATTAGTTTAGAGCTCAGTCAGTAATCAGTTCATAACTCAGTTAGTAATCAGTTTAGAACCCAGTGAACTTAGTTCAGTTTAGTCAGTTAGTAGAATTAATAACAATTTAGTCCAGCCTAAAATAGTTTAGAAATTATTCCAGTGTCTATCCAATTGGGAGTAGGATTCAGCACCGAGATATCCCAAGGATGGGGACATACCTGCCAGTAGAGAGTGATCCTTAGAACCAGTCCTTCCAATCCAGAACTACGTAGCTAGCGTAGGTTGAAACATCAACCTATCAGTTGAGGATTGATGAGGTATTTTAACCTGCCAATTAAGGGTACCACCATTCTCATTCATGGCACCTGCCAGATAAGGGTGACTCAACTTGTCTTTACCCGTGGCATGGTACTGACACCATTTCAGCTAGGGCTACAAGTTGGAACCCAATCAGCTCAGAGAGGGGCATGTCGATTAGATGATTACCTCCCATAGTCTCAGTTTTAGTTCCAATCTCTGTATAGAACTCAATTCAGTACTACAAAAATTAGGGCAGTCAGACACAGTCACTAAGCACAGTACCAGTCATACGTTAACTTATGGTCCCTCGGGATTATAATCTTTGTGTATCATCTAGAGTACATACTTGGGGCATTACAAACTTTGTATCAGAGCCTAAGGCTCAGTAAAGTCCTAGAAAGTCTGAAAGTTATATCTAGTAGAGTCTTGTACATGGGTGTATAGCGTGCCATACTTATGGACAGGAGGCTACGAGATATTTTAGGAAAATTTTTCCTTCTTTCAGTAATTATGTCATGTAAGTGAGTATGAGCTCAAGTTAAACTCTCAGTCTAATTCATCTCTTCCTTATGCTTCCAGAACATGCCTTCAAGAGAGGCTAACGAAAGAAGTAAAGAAAACCAGTTAGCCTTTCTGCATGTTCAAGCAAATCTCCTAAATGAGCATATTTCTCATGCTAAGTTTAAAGGTATTTTCACCGTCTTAGCTTATTTAATAGTTGCTCAAAATAATCAGTTGGCTGTTATCCTATCTAGGCTTATGGCTTATGCTCTATAGAGTAAGGAGGAGAGGCATAGAAAAAAGGGGAGAAAGAATAAGAGGGCCATAAAATCTAGGCCAAAGAGTGGTCGAACCAATCCCCTTTGTCTGAAATATGGCAAAAACCACTAGGGTATCTGCAGAGTTGGTAGTGATGTATGTTTTGAGTATGGTAATCCAGGTCATAGAGTCAGTGATTGTTCCCCAGCTCAGTCCAGTCGCAAGAATCAGTAGGGTGCTAGTTCTAATGCTACCAGTGGGCAATGCCCAAATAGACTCTATTCACTTCAGTCCCGACAGGATCGGTAAAGTTCTCCTGGTCTGGTCACTGGTACGTTACAAGTCAATCATCCACATGTTTATGCTTTGCTAGATCCAGGAGCTTCTTTGTCCTTTATGAGCCCTTACAAAGCTTTTAATTTTGAAATCAGTCTTGAAATCCTAGCAGGGTCTTTATTAGTCTCTACCCAAGTGGATAACTCTATCATAGTCCGAGGGTATACAGGAACTGTCCAATTATGGTATCTCAAAAAGTCACTACAGCGGACTTAGTATAATTAGAGGTGACTAATTTTGATGTCATTCTCAACATAGATTGGCAATATTCCTGCTATGCCTCAGTTGACTATAGATACAGAATTGTCCAGTTTCAGTTTCAAAGTGATCCCGTCCTAGAGTGAAGGGGTAGTACTTCAGCACTTAGGGGTCACCTTGTTTCCTACCTAAGGGTAAGAAAAAATGATATCGAAGGGGTTTATTTATCATCTCGTTTGATTCCAAGACTCTAGTTCAAAAACCCCTAATCTTAAGACAATATCAGTAGTATTTGAGCTCCCAGATGTATTTCTCGAAGATCTTCCTGGAGTTCCTTCCGAAGGGAAATCAACTTCAGAATAAACCTTCTTTCTAATACTCAGCCCATATATATTCTGCCATACAGAATGGCTCCAGCAGAACTCAAAGAGCTAAAAGAGTAGTCGAAGGATCTCATAGATAAGGGATTCATCAGACCAAGTGTATCCCCGTAGGATGCACCAGTTCTATTCATGCGAAAGAAAGATGGTTTCCTCAAAATGTGTATTGACTATCGTCAGCTAAATAAAGTGATGGTTAAGAACGAGTATCTACTTCCAAGAATTGATGAACTTTTTGGCCAATTTCTAGGAGTCAGTTACTTTTCTAAGATAGACCTCGGATCAGGCTATCATCAGCTCAGAGTTAGAGACTGTGACATTTTAAAGATAGCTTTCAGAACTCGGTATGGTAACTTTGAATTCTTAGTCATGTCATTTGATCTTACCAATGCCCCAATAGCTTTCATGGACTTGATGAACCGCGTGTTCAAGTAGTACTTGGAAATGTTTGTCATAGCCTTCAGTAATGACACTCATCTATTCCCATAGCGAGAATGATCACATAGATCATCTTAGAATCATATTCTAGACTCGCGAAACTCATTAGTTATCATGATATCTATTCATATCTTATATGTCAGCTCTATGATCATATCCTATACTTGTGCACGTTAGCAATCATGCACGCTTATAGTTTCTAGTATATGGAGTTAAAGTTCACTCAATGTTACGAATCATGTTCCATGATTATATAAACTCTAGAATCAGGTCATGCATCTTATGACCCATGTACTCATGTTATGATTTATAGTATTTTCAGTTCCCATGACTCAGTTATACCCCTAACAATCAGCTAAATTCAAATTATGTCATGTATATCCTCAGTTTAGGTCTCTTGGTGCATCTATGATGTTTTCATTCTCTTTCTTAGACCTCAATTGGGTGTCGAATTTGGTATAACATTCATTCATGCTTTAGGTCCTCATGTTTTAACCCTTCAGTGAACTCTTCTTATGAAATGATGTAGTGATGAGCAATCTCTTAGGTGGGAGAGAATAAATGTTTCATGTTAAGAAAATATCTTTGCATACTTGTGTTACACGAGGCTGTAGTCATGAAGATGGGCTTTTATTCTAGGTTAGTATCCATGTAAATGGCTAGCAAGAAATCGTATTTAGTTGCTAAAGAAAAAGAAGGAATTCAAATTTTGATGAGACGAAAAGTTGAGAAAATATAGAGTGTGAGTGTCTATACAGATCCTCGATTTATATCAATCTTCATCGCATAGTTATCAGAACTCAACATTTAGTTCTAGAATGAGTCTCAGTTACAGCCTCAATTATCGTCTTAGTTACAGTCTCAGTCACAGTCCCAGTCTAGTAATCATATCAGTAACTTAGTTCAGTTTTAGATTTGCTTGACCATAATGTATAGTTATCAATATTGCAGTACCTCATTTTTTAGACTATTTTGAAGTCATGTTATACGCTTGGTCTTGCATTCTCAAATAATGCAGTTTTCACGTATCCATGCTCAGTATCTTTTGTTGCTTAGTTATCCCATACCTCATACATAAAATACTTTATAGTTTTAGTCCAGGCTAAGTACAGTTCAATCTTACATGACCAGTGTTCAGCTATTATCCATTTAGCTAATTAGATGAGTTAGTATGTTTATCCATTCGTGGCCAACGCCCATGTGAATATTTTTAGTAGTCTCAGGTGAAGTGTCATAATGAGGTGGAGGGTAAAGTTGAGACAGTATTTGAGGAATATGTCTAAGCTTGAAAATTTATAGTTGTAGTGCACAAGGCTTAGTCACTCTATCTTAGATAATGATTCGTAGTCCTCGCCTCATATTACAAAATTTTAGCCAGGATGTAATTTTTTATTCAATTGTTTTATTCAGCCCAAGAAACGATTCCTTGCTCCCTGGAGTCACTAGAACTCCATAGAAGAGTGTCAAGGAGATGCTCTAGTCGAGTATTAGTTTTCAGAATGAGTTAGTCTGTAAAGCCAATAATTCAGTTTAGCAGTCAGGTAGACAAGTTCGTATGGTTTGGTTTCCTATCTTTCCATCTAGTTGCACTATCCAAAGCCTTATAAATGTAACTATTCAAAGATGGAGCAACCAGGTAGTTGTGTGTTCAACTCAATTCAAGTATCATGTCCAAGTTTTAGATCCCAGATACTCAATCACGATTCAGTTCGGAGGTGCCTTGTGCATCGCTCTAATTTTTCCTCAGTATCTCAGCCAAGTCAAAATTCTTCGAGGGACACAATATCCCAAGGGCTAGATTCACCATAACCCTTAAAAATTAATGTCATAAATCTCCCAATATCTCTTCACATAACAAATCCAGTTTGGAGTAGTGGGTACTCATGAGTGGACCCTCAAGTTCCAATCTCAACCATAAGCCATGTATTCAAGGGGCTCCATTCAGTTAATGATATTTAGTTTATGTGTCACATTTCAGGCTCAGTCATGTTCTCATGTTCCCATTCATATGTGTTCATTAACTGATGTCGAGTAGAGATCGTTGATTTTGAGTTCTTGAAAATTAATCCAATGAAAAGAGTGAAGAGGTTCTGCAAGAAAGGAAAAGTTCAGTTATTGTAGCAGGTACCACTCATGGGTTAGCTTGTGGTTCCTTGGGATTATGAGCACCGTGTAGCGTCTGGAGTACAGACTTCGGGCGTTACACCTTTATTTTACATCTTTTATTTTTTCCCTTTTTGCTCTACTATTTATCTTTGGTAGTAATTTTCTTATTTGCTCCTTTATATAATCTCTTTATTTCTTTCATTTTTCCTCCTCTATATCCACTTTATTTCATTCCATATTTGCAACAATATTTATCCTCTTTATTTCTTTCATTCTCATCTCCAATTTTCCATATTTGTACATGATGTCTTTGTGCATAAATACTGAACCATTTTCACTATGTCATTCATCAAAACTAAAAACACATTCTTCTTTTTCCCCAACAAATAACTTATATGTGATGTTTGAAGAAAAATCTAAAATTGTTAATGGAATAGATAATTCAGTGGAGGGTTCTTTTATTGTGTGATAGTAGAACTTTGTGAGATGCAATAGATCATGACAAAGAGTTTATTTCTTTGATGATTGATTTGTCAGAGTCATTTGAATATTAATGTGACATATTTTTTGAGATTTCAACTTTTATTCGTAAGACTTTGCTAATCAAGCATCTTAGTAACAAAAATATTTGTCAATTTCTACTAGCATTGTACCAACTTGTTTTACCACATCGTAATTGGGATCTGCCATTGAATCATATATGCCTTTTGAAGTTTGAGAATTCTTGTATTTTCTTAAACGAAAATGTTTAATTTACCTAAGAAATTCTCAACTCTTTATACGTTTGTTTATTGAATCTATAATACAATGTTCATTTAACTATACTTGCGAATTAACATGTTTAGTGTTTTCCAACATTAGCATGTTTAATTTTAGTGATAAATTTTTTTTGACCTATTTTTCTTTATTTTTTTCTTTCTTTCTTTCTGTAAAGATAATGGTAAACTTTTGGGTTTTTTCTTTAAAATTTAGTTTAATATGGTGGGCAATCTTTTCTTGATAAAATCATTATCAGTGTGTAGTAACTTAAACAGATTTTTCAAGAAATGTGTTGCAGTCTAAAGAAAAAAATGACTTATCCCACTTATGAGATCTAAATGAGCACATAAAGAAAATCATAGTTATGTTCTTACTTTTTCTCAATTGTTTCAAGTAATACTTACATATTATTATCAATAATTAATACTTAGAAAAGTCATAACATCATTATCTCTCTATCATATGCTCCAAATTATCCTATAAATATACTTTGAAATAATATAGAAAATATTTTTCCTTAATAAAATATTTTTTATATTCTCTAATATCATTCACAATGATGGCTGGTGAAATGCTCATATATTCAGGAATAATTTACTTAAATTTTATATTTTGTATTGCTATTATGAAGATGTTAGGATATTTGTTTCACTTGATTTAAATTTATTTAAGGCAGAAGATTAATTTAAGGTGAAAAGAAGTGAAATGGGACAAAATAAAAGCTATAATGGGCTGAAAATTGAAAAAAAAAAGAGAAGATATTTGGTCTCGATTATCACAAATATCAACAAAGACTAGCAAAACCAAGATTTATAGGAAAGAGAAACAAATGAAAGTAAAAGTCAAAAACTAAATTCCTATATTGCAAAATTGATACCTGGCAGATAACAAAAGTCATAATTGCGAGCCCGATGTTTGCATAAGAAAACTCAGTGAAGTGTCGTGAATGAATAGGATTTAAATTAGTTCTCATTCTTACCTCTATATAAGGTGACCTAAATTCCTACAGAATAGATATTTTACATATTTTGAGAAAACCTTACACATTTGAAGGTTTAGGACATAAGAATTAGAGAAAAGACAAGTCTTGAATAATGGATTCTACAAAATCTTAGAGATTAATTGTTATCTTTATTTCCATGACACTTTTAAATTATAAATTTTTAGTATTGATTTTTTCTTTTCAACTTGAATCTTGTCTGTGAGTTTTCTTATTTGGATTATAACTCTTGTTATATTGTTGCTTCCATGGTTATTATTTAGTATTTAGTATATTATTTACATCTTTAAGTTAATCTCATCCTTGAATTATTCCAAGGAGAGTATATAATCCAAGAACTCACTCGTCTACTTTAGGTTATGATCAAGAGATACAACATGTGGATGAGAAGATTCATTAATATGAATTTGGAGCACTAACCCTCATCTAATATTTTCTATTATGATTGTGAATTTACTTGAAATAATGGTTCCCTCTTATGTTATCCATACACACATACATATATATGTCTGTATATATATCTCCTTAACTAACATAGTCGTTCTACACTCTTTGACCATATACTTAGATACACCTGACACAAATTTGCTCATTCGGTCCCTAGAGTCCGCAAACATGGCAGGAGTAGACCTTGATAACTTAGTAAACTTAAGAGAATACTCTTTCACACTCAAATTTCCCTGCTTCAGGTTTATGAATTCTTGAACCTTGACTTCCTTTAAATCAACTGTGAAGAACTTATCAAGAAATGCAGCAACAAAATCATCCTACTCTATAGACCCTGTATCTGCACCTCTATCATCTTTTCATTGGTTGAAACATGTGTGAGACACTCCTTGCAATTGATAAGCATCCAAATTAGCACTTTCTCATGAAGTGACACCCATGATTTTAGTAACTTTCTGAATGCTATCCAAGAACTCCTATGGATTCTCTATAGACTTAGTCCGAAAGAATACTAGAGGATTTATCAGAGTGAAGTCTCAAGCTCTAGTTTCTTCCATATTCATATTTGGAATGGATGGTATGACAACCTGTTGATTATTCTTGGTGGTCATAGACTTGGCTAATGCTATGAAAGCAGCCTGAAACTCATCATGAGAAACATATTCACTTAGAGGGTTTCCTAGAGCTAGTTGGGGTGCTTGCTGATTCCCATTCCTCCTTCTGTTAGTTCTCTTGAGAGGCATTTTTTGTAAATGTGTAGAGAATGAATTATAACAAGATTTTAATAGAGTCCACACTCTATCACATGACATGAATATGAAAGAAGTGAAACTTTTCCTAAAAATTTTCATATTCTCTAGCTCATAAGTATGGCGCGCTTTACACCAATGACAAAAATCTACCTAACACAGCTTTCAGACACCCTCGGAAACCTTAAATTTGATGCTCTGATAAGAAGTTTGCCAAAACTCGACACTGCCCTTTGTCGTAACATGGTGCTCAGAGTCACAAGTTATCTGAAGATAACCCTGGCTTGGCAAAACACTAAGAATATTAAAGAAAATAATGAGATACTGAGTGGAAACTAAATTTAAATGACCTGATTATAGTAAAAATCAAAATCAAGACTAGATATCAAAACCAGGACTGTCTGACATAATTAACATACTGAAAATATAACAGTCTAAAAGACCCTAAATTATATGAGTTATTGGGACAAACACCCAACGAACTCCAAATGTTTAAAACTAGAAAAAAATATTGAAAAAATTCTAATAATTGGCCCTCGAATGATGAGGATTCACCAATCGTTGCGGCTGATATTATGCAGAATCGTACTAAGTGTAATCTAAATATTGAGTGTTAGAACCTATATTATGATACACTATAGAACAAAAAAAGTATGTAATCAGTACTTTTAATGTACTGAGTATATAAGATGGGAAAATAACTGATATAGGCTAAAATTATGCATGTGACATGATAAACTGATATAAGACCAAGTATTAAACATGTACTATATGATAAGTTGAACAACTGAATACAAGGTCATTGTAACACCCCAAAAATACACCCTGAATGCCACACGGTGCTTACGGTCCTAAAAGACCACAAGCTAAGCCATAAGCTAGTACCTTTTGGGAGCACTCAATAACAATAATAAAATGCACATGTGAGGAATAATTGAATACGCCATAAGGTTTTCAGTACTAAAACATTTCAGAATCATAAGTCTAAAAATAACTGCCTAAAAATTGATAAAAGAAATAACAAAATGACTGACTGCCTGAAGTGTCCAAAAGTCTCAAAAACTAAATGAATAAGAGTTAATGGGACATGCCCCAACTAACTCCAGTTGACTCCTAAATTAAAAAAACTAAAATAAACATAATCGGTCCTCAAAATATAAGGACTCGCCACTGTTGTTGATGCTGGTGTGCTGGGATGTCTATGTGTGGTTAGGAACCTGAGTATTCGAATCTATGATATGAGATATCATAGCGCAAGAAACAAGTATGCGGTAAGTACATTAAATGTCCTAGTATGATAGATGAGTTTAGAATGATATGCATGGGTTATGTGCATGAGTAATAACTGATTAAATAAATAGCATGAGGTAACTGAATAACTGATAAGAATGAGTAAATGCAATAAAATCTAAGAATATATGACCAAGCATTATAACATGATTCTGAAATAGTTTGTCCACTAAAATACTAAAAACTGATAACTAAATATTTGATTATTGTATGCTATTTTGAATGTAAACCTGAACTGAATCATATTGAATACTGTACGTAGATTGTAGGACATATCATCTAACCGACATGCCCCAATATAAGCTAATTGGAGTCCAACCTTTAACCTTGATTGGAATAGTTTCAGTACCATGCCACGAGTACTGACAATGGTTGTGTGGATCCACTAAACTGGTGTCCTGAAGGACTAAAGAGTCACCCTAATCTGAGAGGAGCACTCATAAGATTTGAGTCAACCCTAAACAGGAGGAAGACATCTCAACCTTTGCTGGCTATGTAGTTCCGTAACTCAGGGATTGCTACTAAGGGTCACACCATAACCTAGAAGGAATGCCCCCATCCCTAGGTTTGCTCAGTGATGAATCCTACTCCCAACTAAACTGTCACTAAACACTAGATTGGACCAAGCTTAACTGAACCAACAACTGACTGAATGTTATTGCTCATAGTATGACTGAAATCATTTTGTACATATTGAAAACTAGGTAAACAACTAAATTTTGGGTATTCATAACCCCCATGACTCAATAACAATTATAATAGGACATACTAAAGCTTTGAAAAGACATAATAAGTAGTCATTGTTCAAACTCAATCGTTTAGGCATTTCATCAACCATTAGGAATTCATGGGCTTAAGCATGGGAATAGTTCAAATATGAAATAATAGCATCATTGCAATACTAAAATCATTGATAGAGATTTAACAAGCGAATAAGCACCATTCAAATTTGTCAAGGCTAATTCCAACGAAACTACATGATAAACATAATTTGAAATCCAAGTTCATAGTATCTTCATGAAGATAACTTACAATAACAAGTAAAAATCATAACTTTAATCTTGAAAACGGGTTCTTGGACTCCATAACTGATAAGGACCCATGAATGAACATCTAACACACCTTTATTGAAGAATTAGTTAAAGTTCTTGGTGATTTCTTAAAGTTTGAGCTTGAATTTTGAAGAGGCTAGGATTTGAATTTTAGAGAGGATTACTCTTTTTTGAGAGAATTTGTGAAAGAATGATCAATTTTACCTTTTAGGACCCTAAATCCCATGTTATGGCTATGATAGGGTGAGGAAAATGACTCAATTACCCCCTCCGAGGACCCAAACTTATTAAACTAAAATAGACTGCCCAACGCAAAAAGAGACATCCCATATTGCTCTATCAATGCGATAGGCAATGCACCGTATTGCTCCCCACTGATGTGATATCTGATATTCCATGTCCATATTACAGAGCCTCACTGTTTTGGTCATCCAAAAAAGTCTCAAACGTCATCCGAAAAATTTGAAATTCACCCAGAATGAACTATCGATAACCCCAATCATGAAATAACTTAGAAATGGTGACTTACTGAACTGAGATTACATCCTGAACATGCATAATTGGAAATATGATTACATGACTAAGTCTGAAAAATGGTGACTGATTGAACTGATTAGTGAATGTATGCATTGATATTAAGATAATCATATGGCTGGAACTAAAACTAGAAAAGAGACAATGTAAGAATGTCTGTTTTTGCTTCCCAAGTATCTCAGATATTAAGATATTTTGAGTTTATGGAGAAAAGATGAGGGTACTTGGTTCGCATGTCTGCTTTTGCTTCCCAAGTAGCTCCCTTAGCGGACTGATTTCGCCAAAAAACTTTGACCAAGGGAACTTTTTTGTTCCTCAGTCTACGAATTTGATGATCTAGGATCTCAACTAGGATTTCCTTGTAAGAAAGGCTATCCTGAACATCTGTACTTCCTAAAGTAACAACCATAGCTAAATCACCAATACATTTTTGTAACAAGGACACACGGAATACTAGATGTACTAATGCCAAATCTGCAGGCAACTCAAACTCGTAAGATACCTTTCCATAATGACTCAAGATCATGTAGGGGCAAACATATCGGGGAATAGATTACCATTCTTGCCAAACCTCTTCACTCTCTTTAATGGATGAGATTTTCAAATAAAATAAATCGCCAACCTCAAACTCAAGATCTTTTATTCTCATATCTGCATAGGATTTTTTATGACTTTGGGATGTCTTAAGCCTACCCCTAATCAACTGAAATCAAATGAACCTTCTCCATCACATAAAATATAGAATTTGGCCCTATAAATGCGGTCTCACCTACCTCAAACTAATTGATGGGAGATCTACACCTCCTTCCATAG
Organism: Capsicum annuum; assembly: GCF_002878395.1. Taxonomy (NCBI): domain Eukaryota; kingdom Viridiplantae; phylum Streptophyta; class Magnoliopsida; order Solanales; family Solanaceae; genus Capsicum; species Capsicum annuum. Next base: position 27,004,117 of record NC_061117.1, on the reverse strand, counting down.
AGAGCCTTAAGCAGAGCCACCAAAATACTAAAATGATAATTGTTATTGTAGGAAAACTCGATAAAAGGGAAGTCATCATCCTAACAACCCTTAAAATCAAAAACACAAGCTCTCAACATGTCCTCTAGGGTCTGAATGGTCCTTTATGTTTGACCATCTGTCTGAGGATAAAAGGTTGTACTGAGACAAACTTGGGTATCAACACCCTTCTGAAAAGATTTCCCAAAGTGAGATGTAAACTGAGTACCTCTATTTGAAATTATAGACAAGGGGACTCCATGCAATCTAACCAACTCTCTAATATAGAGCCTGGTGTATTCCTCAACTTGATAGAAAGTATGAACTAGAAACAAATGAGCTGACTTGGCCATTCTATCTACAATAATGCATATTGATTCATGTTGTTTACCTCTTTCCACTTCCAAGTAGGAATTCTAAACTCCTGCATCATGTTAGTAGGCCTCTGGTTCTCAACCTTTACCTACTGACAATTAGAACACTTAGCTACAAACTCTACAATATCACTCTTCATGCAACTCCACCATTAGATTTCCCATAAATCATGGTACATCTTAGTGGCTCCTAGATGAATAGAATAATGCATACCATAAGCTTCTACAAGGATTTGTTGTCTCAAACCATCAATGCACGACACACACATCCTATCCTAACATCACAATACACCATCTCTACCTTGGGAGAAAACCTCTATTTTCTGATCTCTAACTGACTCATTTAACTTAATTATTCTGGGATCCCTATCTTGCTTCTCCTTCACTTCGACAACCAAAGAAAATTCCAAACTATTTTGAACCCATACACTACCCTCAGCTAAATACACCACCCTCGTACCTAATGTAGCAAGCTGATGAACCTCCCTGACTAACTGGTACTTATCAGCCTCTACATGAGCAACACTACCCATAGACAATCTACTAAGGACATCTGCCACTACATTGGCCTTGCCCGGATGGTACAAAATACTCATATCATAATTCTTCAACAATTTTAACCACTTTCTCTGATGGAGACTCTTAATGTAAAAACATATACAGTAAATTTTTGTGATTCGTGAGCACACCAACATGCACCCCATAGAGATAGTGCCTCCAAATTTTTAAGGCAAAAACAATAACTACCAACTCAAGATCATGGGTAGGGTAATTCTTTTCATTCGGTTTAAGCTGTCTAGAAGCATAGGATATGACCTTACCTCTCTGCATCAAAACACAACCCAAGCCCATTATGGAAGCATCATAGTAAATAATAAACCCATCTAAACTATCTGGCAAGGTCAAAACTAGGGCTAAGGTGTGTTGAGTTTTCAACTCCTGAAAACTCTTCTCATGAGAATCTGACCACTGAAACTTGAATTTATTCTGTGTCAATCTAGACATGGGGGATGAAATATACTAAAACCCTTTAACAAACCATCATTAACAGCCAGCCAAACCCAAGAAAATCTTGATATCTAACAGAGAGATGGGTTTGGGCTAGTTTCTCACAGCTTTGGTCTCTTAAGTTTCAACTCAAATACCAACACCAAAAATAATAAGGGCAAGGAAAGCTATTGATCTTAGCCAAAATTCGCACTTACTAAATTTGGAGAACAATTGATGGGCTCTAAGAGTTTACAAGATAATTCTGAGGTGGTTTTCATGATCATTTTCATTATGAAAAGTAACAAGAATATCATTAATGAAGACTATGATGAACATATCTTAGTACTGCTAGAACACTCTATTCATCAAGTCCATGAAAGCTGTTGGGGCATTTGTTAGACCAAAAGACATGACTAGAAATTCAAAGTGACCATATTGAGTTCTAAAAGTTATTTTCAGAATGTGACATTCTCTGACTCAGAGCTGATGCTAGTCGGATATAAGGTCTATCTTAGAGAATTAACTGGCACCCTAAAGTTGGTCGAACCACTCATTACTTCTAGGAAGTGGATACGTATTCTTGATTGTCACTTTATTCAACTGACAATAATCGATGAACATTCTGAGAGAATCATTTTTCTTTTACATAAAAAATACTGGAGTGCCCCATGGGGAGACACTGGGCCTGATGAAACCTTTATCTAAGAGTTCTTTCAACTGTTCCTTTAATTATCTAAGCTCGGTAGGATCCATTCTATAGGGCAAAATAGAAATAGGCTGGGTATCTAGAAGGAGGTCTATTTAGAAGTCAATATTCTTTTTGGGAAGAACTTTAGGAAGATCTTCAAGGAACACATCTAGAAATTCCCTTATTACTAAGACTGACTCAACACTAGGAGTTTGTGAACTAGAGTCTTTGACTCAAACAAGATGGCCAAAACACCCCTTGGATATCATTTTTCTCACTCTAAGGTATGAAATAAGCTGACCCATAAACGCTTAAGTACTACCCCTCCATTTAAGGATTGGTTTATTTAGAAATAGAAAATAAACAACTCTGTTTCTATAATCAACTGAAGAATAGCATGAGTGGAGCCAATCCATGCCGAGAATGACATCAAAATCAGTCATCACTAACTCTAAAAGGTCCACTAAAGTAACTCTATAGCATATTGTGATCGGACAGTTCCTGTATACTTACCTAGCTACAATGGAGACACCTACTGGGGTAGATACAGAGAAAGGTTCTGTTAAGGTTTTTAGACTGACTCCAAAGTTGACAGCTATATAGGGGGTTACAAAAGAAAGAGAAGCTTTGTTATCTAACAAAACATAAACATGTAAATGAAAGACCTGTAATGTACCTGTAACTATATCAAGAGAACTTTCTTGATCTTCTTGGGACTAAAATTCATACAGTCATTTTAGGCGCTGCCCACTCGTTGCACTGGATACAGCACCCTGCTAAGTCAGGCAACCGGCTGGAACAGAAGGACGACTATGCTGACTTTGTGGACTTACCTTGGGACATTCTGTGATTTTATAGCCTGGCTTGCCACAGTAGAACCATACATCACTGCTAGCCCTACATACACCTAGATGGTTTTTACCATATTTCTAGCAAAGGGGATTCAAACAACCACTATTTATGCTTCCCTGGGATTTAGGGCCTAGCGCTCAATCCCGATTATCATTTTGGAAATTTGGTACAGGCACACTAGATGAAGATAGAGCTGGAGCTAAAGATTTTTTATGGAACTGAGGATGATCACCACCCTCTAACCTTGGCTGAGCAAAGTTAAAACTACCTGTTCTAGCCTTTTTGTTCTCTCTTTATTTGTCCATAACCTTCTCCTTCTTAATCTGATGATCATGGACCATAAGCCTAGACAAGTTCATATCCTTCATAAATATTGTGGTCCTACACTCCTTGACCATACTATCAGATACACCAGACACAAACTTGCTCATGCTAGACCTATTATCAGCCACCATATGAGGAGCATACCTCTCCAGCTTAATAAACTTAAGAGAATACTCCTTCATACTCACACTACCCTGCTTTAAATTAATAAACTCCAACACCTTAGATTTTCTTAAATCTAACGGAAAGAATCTATCTAAAAGGCTTTATCAAACTCGTTCCATTCAATAGCCTCTGCATTTATGCCTCTATCCCCCTTCTACTTCTTAAACTAGGTGTGAGCTACATCCTGCAACTGGTAAGCAGCCAACTCTACACTCTCACTATATTTTACACCCATGATATTTGTCACCTTCTGCACTATATCAAGGAACTCTTGCAGATCCTCATTAGACTTGAATCCCCAAAAGAAAGTAGAATTCATTCGGTAAAGTCTTGAATCCTAGCTGCGGTGGTGTTAACCACTGGAATGGTTAGGATAGTAGCCTGCTGATTATTCTAAGATGCTATAGAGTGAGCTAAAGTGGTGAATGCAGCTCTGAACTCACCATAAGAGACATGCTCATTCAAGGGATCATCCTAAATAGGTGGAGGTGGGGGCTGATTTTTATTTCTTCTTACATTATTCTTTCTAGGAGGCATGTTCTGTAAATAAAAGGAAGATCGAATTAGAAGGAGATTTTAAAAATAGCTTATGCTCAATCGCACGACATGAATACTTAAAGAAGGGAAACTTTCCTAAAATGTCTTGTAGCCTCTTGTCCATAAGTGTGGAGCACTTTACATCCATGCATAAGACTCTACTCAACGTAGCTTTCATACTCCCTAGGATACTTTAAAACATTAGGCTCTGATGTCAAGTTTGTAACACTTCGAAAATACACCCTGGATGCCACACGGTGCTTATGGTCTCAAAAGACCACAAGCTAACCCATGATATGGTACCTACTGGGAGCACTAAATAACAACAATAAAATACACATGTGCAGAATAACTGAATACACCATAAAGTTTAAATAATAAAATATTTCTGAATTATAAGTCTTAAAACAACTGCCAAAAATTAATTATCTAAAAACTAATAAAAGAAATGACAAATTGAATGACTGTCTGAAGTGACTAAAAGCCTCTAAAACTGACTAAATAAAAGTTGATGGGACAAGCTCCAACTAACTCCAACTGACCACTAAACTGAAAACATTAAAATCAACATAATCGGTTCTCAAAATATGAGGACTTACTACTACTGCTTCTGCTAATGCACTGGAATATCTATGTGTGGTTAGGAACCTGAGCATCCAAACCTATGATATGAAATATCATAGTGCAAGAAATTAGTATGTGGTCAGTACTTTGAATGTATTGGTATGCTAGATTAGGTTAGGATGATATGTATGGGTTATGTGTATGAGTAATAACAGATTGAATGAATAGCATGAGGTAACTAAATACTTGATATGAATGTGTAAATGTTGTAAACTTTGAGAATCATGACCAAGCGTATAACATAATTCTGAAATAGTCTGTAAACTAAAATACTAAAACCTGTTAACTAAATATCTAATAACTGTATATGGTCAATACTTTGGGAATGTACTGATTATCACAGGTTGAATACAATAAGTAAAACTAAAGCTAAACATAATTTTAAATCATGCCTGCTAAGTGTAAAAGGGATCACCTTAATCATGAATAAACGTAAAAACTGAAATCTCATAAAGAATATCTCATAAAATAAAATATGAATAGCAATTGTGAGTCATTACAATTAGTTTCCAAAATACTCTCTTTTCTACGAAAGATTCTCATAACCAATATAAAAAATGCAAGTAATGGGGAGTTCGGTGATTTAAGCCCTTATAAAAAGGGCATGATGACTCAAAACTTTACTATAATAGCCTAATATTCTTGTCAAGGTATAAAGGCTAGCTGTGGTGATCACCTAAACATGTTCAATTGGATAAGCAAAATAATATAAATGGTATGCTCATTAGAACAAGCTAAAATAACTAACGGTGGCACGTAATTTCTGCAAAATAAAAAGCGCTAAACCTATATTTTCCTCTCGGTGCTAGATACTAGTCCCGAAACTTATACTATTGCTCGTACTCTATCTGTGAAGTTCAACTTAAAAATAAGCATATGAGCTGATAAGTTTGGAAACACAATATGTTTCTATTTCTATCTCAAAATCTTGATTTCTTTATGAACTTCATAGCTTGTCGGAAATATCATATCAAAATAGAAACTGTGATTATAATGCAATGCTTTGAAACTCAAACTAGTAAACTTGAACTTCTTGTAATCTAAATACTCAATGCTCAATTTGTAATCTTGTATCAACTCATGGAAACTTCATATCAAGATGTCATAACTCAATTCTTGACATCACTTTAGTAGATAAACTTAATAAGCATGAAAACATGTATAAAACAAGGTGTAACTAATAACAAACCATCATAAACTCAAGCATAAGGAAAATGGCTATGAACCCTAGCTATAAAAAATCTAAAATTCATGATAAAAACTTAATTTTTGGGCACAAAAATGAAAGGTTATACTTTTTCAAACCCCACATAACTTGACTTAGTGAATATCTTGAGGGAAACGCGAATTAGATCCCTACAAGCTTGAATTTTGGTGAAAACTCTTTCTTTGAGCTTTTAAGAGTCTGTAAGGAGAGAAGACGTTTTAATTTGGGTTATGAGAGAGGGAATTATGATAAATATGATTGAAAAGTAATTTGGCAGGGAAAAAAACAAAAAGCCCTTAATCCAAATTGAAAAAAAAAACTGGAGTTTCTGCTCCTATGGGCGTGGCATGCCTTTATCGCTCCACGCCAAGGGCGTGTCACTCCCTTATCATGACATGCCAAGAGCTTTGCATGTTCTTTTTGTGAACCTTCACTGGTTTCTGTGTAAGGGCGTGCCTACCCTCCATGGCATGCCTTTAAGATGGACCCTTACTATTTTAACGTCCCGAAATGTCCCAAAATATATTCCAAAATATTTGCAACACTTTCTAATGGTCCCGTTAGTATTACTTCTCCTAATTCAACTTAGAAATCACCATAACACATGAAGCAGATACCAAAAAAATCATAGAAATTCTAGGTTCTTACAAAAGGCAATCACACAGGCCCTTAGCGTATCTTCTAAATTCCGAATAGTACGCTCCTCTTACTGATCCATTTGAGGGTGGAAAGCGGTGCTAAGGTTCACCTGAGTCCTCATCCCTTTCTAAAAATCCTGCCAATAGTGAGAAGAAAATTACATACTTTGATTGGATATGATAGACATTGAGGTCCCATGCAATCGAAATATCTCCTGAATGTATAACTTCACATACTCCTCTCCCAAATAATTTATCCTTAAAGGCAAAAAATTAGCAAACTTGTTCATTCTATCAACAATGACCCAAATGTAATCATACTAGTTTTGAGACAACGAAATGCTGAACAAAATTCATGTTAATCATCTCCCCCTTTATATAAGTATAGAAATATCTTGGGAAGTTCCATCCAATCTTAAAATGTTCAACCCTGACTTGCTGACAATTCAAACACTTGGAAATAATATTAGAAACATCTCTTCTCATGTTATTCCACCAATATATCTTCTTCAAATAATGATTCATTTTTTGTTGAAGTGGGATGAACCATATATCTTGACACATGAGCTTCGGTCAAAATCCTCTCTCGCAACCCATTACATCGGGAACACACAATATTCCTTGATACCTTAGGATACTATCTTCCCTAATTTTGAAAGCCATAACATTTTACTAACCCACATCTTTCTTGATTTGCATAAGTATGGGATCATAAACCAGTTTCTTCTTAACATCGTCCCCAATAGATAACTTAACTACTTCATGGACAACCCCTCCTCCATCCTACAAATCCAAAACTCGAACTCCTAAATTAGCCAGTTGGTGAATGTCTTTCACCAAACCTCTATTTTCTTTCTCAACATAAGCTAGGCTCCCTATGGACAACCTGCTAAGAGCATCAGTAACAATGTTAGCTTTACCTGGGTGGTAGTTCAGACACAAGTCTAATTCCTTTAGCAATTCAAGACACCTCATTTGCCTAAGGTTCAATTATTTAGGTAAATACATATTACAGACTTGTGATCTGAGTAGATGTCCACATGTACTCCATACAAATAAGGATACCAAATCTTAATTGTAAAAACCGTAGTCGTCAGCTCAAGATCATGGGTTGGGTAGTTTTTATCATGGTCCTTAAGTTACCTAGAAGCATAAGACACAACCATGCCATATTGCATATGAACACAACAGGGTACCACTTAGGACGCATCGCAATACACTACAAACCCCTAGTTCCCTCCAGTAGGGTAAAAATTAAAGCAGATGCCAATTAATCTTTTAACTTCACAAAACTTCCCTCACAAGCATCGAATCACTGAACTTCACCTTTTTCTTAGTCAACATAGTTAATGGTGCAACTATAACATAGAAACTTTCTATAAACATTTTTTCGTAACCTGCCAAACTCAAGAAACTTCTAATATCAGTTAGAGTTGTAGGTATGGGCTATTTCTTTACTGCCTCAATCTATTGGGGATCTACCTTAATCTCTTCACTTGAAATAATATGACCGAGAAAAACCGCAAAATTCATCTAGAACTCACACTTAAAGAATTTTACATATAATTCTTAATCCTTGAGGGTCTAAAGAAAAATCTGGAGGTAATTGGCATGTTACACCTCACTGTGAGAGTAAACCAGTATGTCATCGACAAACACTATAATGAATAATCTAATAACTACTTAAACACCTTGTTCATTAGATCCATGAAGGCCGCGAGGGCGTTAGTTAAAGAAAAGGACAAAACCAAAATTTTAAAATGGTTGTACAGGTTTGAAAAGCAGTCTTGAGAATATTAGTTTCCCAAACCTTTAACTGATGGTAACCCAAATGAAGATATATCTTGGAAAAACATTTGGTTCTTCTTGCTTTCCACTTTGACCTGTGCTAAACTCCACTTTTGTTATTGCCAGGTGGAATGACTCATTTAACCTCGATACCAAAAGCCAAGACACCCTTCTCTATTGAATGATCTTTAAATCATCATCTTCAAATCACGACTCCGATCATGGTTTCCAGTTGACATTATCTCAGATGACAGAGGTAGGAGAACACTTCACAAAATTTTCTTTGACAATGAGCGATATCATTCAAAATTTAATCAGAATAGCACTGGGTGGGTAAGATATAGTCTTCTTGTCTGAGTTGTGTAGATAACAAAATGGATCTATGATTTTAAGTCCACTTTTTGATTTTGAGAAAATCAAATCAATTATCTTTCAGCGATGCCTCTAACTTGAGATTTTGATTCATTGAACTGGCCATCAAATATATATTCATCTGTCTATCAGTTGCATCTTCTTTAGTGAATGAAAGAGAGACTCATTTCATAGGTAGTGAGGATAGGAAAAAGGGGGAAGGCTGTTATTGAGGTTCTTATTCAAACTAGCGAGGAATGGCCTCATTTTGATCCTATAGAATTAATATGAAAAGCAGAATCCTCAAAATTGTATGATTCAGATACCTGGTGAAATGAGTAGATAAAACATCGGGATAGCCAGGATGACCTATTTCAAGATCAGATGATCCACCTCTTATCCGCTTCGAAGGGCTAACTCGGATAGGTCAGATACAAGGGAAAGACCCCATAAAAGAGAGATCGAAGGCATTTATCTTTCTTTTTCACAAAAAGCACAAAAGTACCCTAATAAGAGAAACTAGTATGGATAAAACTATTATCAAAGAGGTCTCATAGTTATTCCTTTAACTCTTTCAACACCAAGGAGCCATTTAATATGGAGGAATAGAGATAAGACGAGTATAGGGTAAAATATCATTCCCAAAGTCCATATTCCTATAGGGAGGAATTATAGGAAGTTCAGCAATATGTACTTTGAGAAACTCATTAACCACAGGAACAAACTACAAAGAGGGGTTTTAATAGTTAGAATCGTTAACTCTAACCTAATGATATAGGCTCTCTTTAGATATCAACTTCTGAGCTCTAAGATAAGAAATGAACTTTCCTTTATGTGCTTAGGAACTCCCTACTAACCTATCATTGGTTTATTAGGAAAATGAATAGTGATCTTTTTGATTCTATAGTACAAGGTAGCATAGCATGAGTGAAGCTATTAAATCCAAAAATTACATCAAAATCCACCATATCAAGCTCTACTAGATCTAACACTACATCTTGATAAAGAATAGGCACAACCCCTATAGATTCTCCTAGCAATAGTGGACTCACACACTAGGGTAGAGGTTGAGAAAGGGTAAGAAATATTTTTGGGACCAAAACCAAAGTGTACACCCATATACAAAGTCACATAAGACAGGTAAAACCGCAATCAAGCAATAAATAAATATCACAGGAGAAAATACGTAACATACTCTTGACAACATCTAGAGATACCTCAGAATCCTGATGAGTAAACAATTCATATAGATGATTAAGGCTATTTACCATCCGCGAAGTAACATTCTTTGCAGCAGGAACTGAACAAGTAATAGTCTAGGCCTTGTTAACCCCATATATACCCCTAGTTGTAGGGTGGACCTTCTAAATACGACCTAGATGGCCACAGCCAAAGCACAAATTGCTTTCCAAATGACAAAGCCACGATGAAGCCTCCTAAAAATAAGATAAGGGGGGCAAGATAATATCGACTAAGCTACACTAGCTTAAGACTGGGCATCATGTTCCCTAGAGCCATTGATAGATAGAAATCACTAATTACCCAAAGGTTTGGGGACTAGATCACTAGCTGATGGATGAGAATTACCCCATGATTTCTTCTTGAACCATTGTCATCCCTTTTTCCCTTATGTTGCTGACTCGCATCCTAATCTACATATTTTAGCCTTTTAACTCTGCCTCTACCTAATTTTATTCTCATCCTCTATATGTTGCATATAAATTATCAACCTGGATATATACATGTCATTACTCAGCATGGCACCCTTACACTTCAGTACCAAATCACTAGAAAGGCCTGAAGTAAACTCCCAATCTTAGACCTCATGTTAGATACCAACTCAAGAGCATAATGAGAAAACTAAGTAAAATTCATAGTCTACTCCTTAACAACATCTTTCCCTTCTTTAAGTTTAAAAACTCCTCATCCTTGGCCTACCTCAATTCCTAAGGGAAGAAGTGATCAAGAAAGGCAACAAAAAATTCCTCCTAAATAACAAGTTCAGAATCTTCACCCATAATCACTTCCCATTTATCATACCACTAATAAGACACCCTTTTCAGCTGATAATCCACAGACTCTACCACCTTAGTATCATTAGCACGCATCAACCTAAAGATCTTCTCCATTTCACTAAGAAACTCTTGAGGGTCCTTCTCGACTTTGGACCTAGTGAAGGTAAGGAGGTTCAGCCGTATAAATTGGCCAACCCGAGTAACATCAAAAAGAACCATTAACATGGACAATAATATCTTACCAACAGTAATATAACTATATAATCTAAGCCAACATATGAATTATCTATCTGAACTCAGCATTAAAAACCTCCCCTTGTTAAGACTAGGTACATGAGATACTGATCCTAAGAACACAAGGAGGAATGGTAGAACCCTTGGAGGAGCAATAAGGTCGGGAGTACGGTATCTATACTAGTTTCTCATTCCGTGGGTAGGATAAACCTTCTTAGTATTTTTCCCAATAGGTATGGAGGCACCAGCTGAATTCTTATGGCCATTAGATCTTTGAGGACACATTATCTAAAATAAGGGAAAGTTAGGAGTTAAAAAATTCATTGTAACCAAAATCTCTAACAGGAATTAGAATATAAATAAAGGGAAACATTCTTAAATGTATCATAGCCTCCCTCTTATAAGTTTGGCGTACTGCATACCCATAAAAGGGAGTCTACATAACATGACTTCATAGACACCCTAGGACCCTAAACTATGCTCTGATACCAAGTTTTTCATGACCCAAACCATAGCCCTATCCATGACGAGAATCTCACACCAATATAGGTCTGATATGACCACTTAATATCATATCATAAGCATAGTCATATCTAAAGTGGAAAAACAAGCCCATAAAGAAAGAAGTTCAAAACTTTAAATAAAGTACTATCAATATCTTAAGAACATAATCAAAATAATTGCCCAAAACCATCTACAAAGCCTCTAACTTTAAGAATAACTCCTAAGTCGGTACATGGACCCAACTATACCATAAAAAACAAAAAATTCCAGAATAGAAATATAAGTGAAAAGTACAAATGCATTTCAAATAATAGAGGGCTCTCCACTTATTACCAGCTGTCCAAAAGAGAATACAAACACTCTGGTGTTGCACAAAATCATAGGAAAATGCCTCCAAACTCACATCATGAAATGATGTAGCATCCGAAAACGGTCAGCACGGCAAGTACTTGTATGCAAACCAGGGAAAAGAAAATAAATATTTTATAAAGCAAGTCATAATTCATTTTTATCATCCATGATAAAAATAAAGTAAGGGTCCGGGGAAATGGGATATAAAGACATTACCATTTAAAAACTTAATCCTAACCATAGCATCCAAGGGATTTCAAGATACATTAACCTTTCATCATTTTATGCCAAACATCATTTGAATGATGGAATAAACATTATAAAATCCTCATTAAAAGCAAGCTTTCAAAATGGGTTGAGGGACATAATTTCAACGGACATAATCTTAAAAGTTGTGAATCCATGTTACCAAGTTCATCATTTTCATATATATATATATTTATGTTTCAAAACCCATTAATGAAACTTAGAAAATCATTAAAATAGAAGGAAAATCAATGTAAGACTTTTCACAATCAATCTCCTCAACCCTAGTTTCAAACAAACATTAAAAAACATGTAGTACCAAGTAATTTAACACTATATAATAATACTTGAAATAAGAAGTATTTGACAAGCCTTTTAGATGAAAAAATTTGACACACCTTGAATCTGAGCCTTCAATCTTGAACCCTAGGTGTTCTTGACTTTTAGAATATTTTGGAGGAAGAAGGGTTTCAAATCATATTCCCATTTGAAAATAATCATAACTAATTGTTCAAAAGGGATTTTAAGTATATAAAGGTTGGACCCCATAAGAAAAATAATCAAAATTACCCTCAGTATACCCCAAAAAAACTCTTAGAATTAGGCTTCCATGACTTAGTCCACTGGTCGTGGGTTAGAGTCATGGAAATCAGAGGGATTTTTTAGCTTTCAGGAATTTATCCATAACTTGGTCTATGGGTCATGGGTCAAGTCCATGGGCCGTGGGTTAGAGTTTTGGAAATGAATTGGAGTTTTTCAACTTTCAGGACCTAATCTATGACTTGGTCCATAGGTCGTGGGTCAAGTCCACAAGTCGTGGGTTAGAGTCGTGGGTCATTGACACCTTTGATAAGGCTTCAGTAAAGTAGCTAGAAATTGTTGCTCCAATATTGGATTAAGGCGAATCTAGGAGGTATTCCTATTTAAAGTTGATTATAGCAAGATACTTCACGAGATATCAATTGGTAAGGGGGTTTTGACTTGGCTATGAGCTCAGAGTTACTTGTGGCCTTAATATATGTATAAATCACTTCGAATAATATAAAAACATGAAGTTTGATTGTTACATATACTTGTAATTTATAAAACATTAGGTGCAGAAAAGTTCTAAAAAAAATTAAGGTGTTATAGATAGGTAGTATAAGCAACTCCATGAGACTCAAGGGATCCAAGATTACGTAACTTCTCCAAGAAGTCAATTAGAAACTCATAGGTATCCTCTCCAATTGCGCCACTAAAACTGGGAGGATCCAAATAAATAAACCTCTTCTAATCATCAGAAGATACCATAGTACCCGACGTAACAGAAAGAATACTAAGCTGATAGGCATTGAATCTACATGTGGGGTTATCGTAAATGATGTTTGTACCCCTAAAGTATGAATACCATAAGTAGATGGAGGAACACCACTCAAATCCTGGGGATACCATAAGTAGATGGAGGAACACCACTCAAAGCCTGGGGAATACTAGGTACACTTAATAGAACACCCTCCAAGCAACTACAAAGGTGAATCAACAAGTCCTAAACCATTAGGGTATCAATTAAACTCTATGGAACTTTAGTTAGCCCCGTATTTGCTATCTAATAGTCGTATCTAGTATTCATAACCTCAAGCTTAGGAGATGCCTCCCTATCATATCCTCTAGTTGAGGTAGCTCTTCGTGCCAGTTCTCTGCCTATGGGTCGACTATGACCCCTGCCTCATCATCAACTGTATCTCCTCGATCAGGTGTCGGTTTAGTATTCTTACCATCTCTAGACCTAGTCCTCACCATCTGTATAGAAAATAATTGAATACAAGTTTAGAACATTGGGTATGAACAACCCACATGACAAGAAATCAAATTAGAGAAATTTTTCCTAAAGACATATTGTAGCCTCTCAAAGATAGATACGGACATCTATGTACCAATCGTGAGATTTTACTAGACATACTGCTTATACTTATGAGATTAGTGAACCTAAATCTGATACCAATTTATCACGATCCAAAAATTATGATCATCATGGCACTTATCGTGGCCCAGCCTTGATAAGTAAGCCAAGTTTATAATTTAAAGAAAGTTCAAAAATAGCAATAAATAAAATAAGGCAAAACTCCTAGAATAATGTGAGGCCATAAATAAAGGTAAATGCAAAAATCGAAACAAAATACATAACCATCCCAAAACATAAAGTGATATGAGTAAGAGCATCTTATACATAATCAAAATTAAAATAATGCATAGTCTATCTCTAAAACTAAAATCAAGACATGACAATAGATTCGATGAGGCTTGGAGTCAACTCTAATAAACTTAGAGCATGTTAGTACTTCAGAATTATCAAATTCTCAGGCATGAACTCAGTCGTCGCATGTCGTACTCATACTAGCATCTACATTGAAAAGGAATAGTAGAAGTGAGTACGATCAACTTGTAGTCAATAGGCATAATACATTGACTGAGAAAAGTAGAAAATAAGATAAGTAAAAAAATACTATGAGCGTGCAACCTGCAAGCAGAAAAGTTCCTAAGTGGTTGCTCACACCTTTTTCACTAACACTTTTAATACATACATATACATATTTATATATATATATTTATACATATACATATTTATATATATATATTTATATATATATATATATATATATATATATATATATATATATAACAACAAAAGGACAAGAATACATAAAAAATAGATAAAAGCTAACTACATGACAAGTAACACAAATAATTCCTGATATGCAAATGCAATGCCATGCAATGAATGATGAAATGAATAGTTGAAAGTCATTGCACGAGTATCTGTATACACCTGTCAGCCTCAATACTTCCAAAATAGGGGTTCACAAATCGTATATTATCTCAATTTTACACAAATCTCATTCTCACGTCTCAATCTACCCGATCGGCACATCACTCAATCTATGCATTTTCAAAAGTGTTTCCTTTGATTTTAAAAATTAATGCTCCTCAATGGTACCGATATCCCATGAATGTGTATGTATGACATGAGGATATAATTCTCATAATCAAATCAGTATAAAGATATCAAATCCATTCAAATATATATACAAGTGAGTTCAGAAAATCAACTCTATATGTCACTAATGTATGATATCAGTTCTAGTTGGGAACCAATAGAACAAATATGCATGTCAGATATCATTAATATTATATTAATCCATAACCCATACATCTCTATCATGATAAAGGAAAAAAGTTCTCTAAAAATCCTATTATATAACTCGAGCCCCCACTCGAGAATCCCAACTAGGGAATAAGACATTCAAATGCATAAATAAAGTTAATGATGTCAAATAAAGTCCCTGCATAGGAAATGCGTAGTATATAACATCGTAAGTCAATAACAATAGAAAATAAGCACCCACACAGCATCACAGAACATATAATAGCTCAAAATTGCATCATATAGTTATTTTTCTAAATTCATAGCATGCTTTACTTATTCATTAACTACCCACCCCAATCTGAAAAAAGTTAGGCTATTAACTACCTCGAAGCATCAGAATTCAAGCCTAAAGTCCTTTACATAGAGCCTTACCTTTTCGAATGGCCTCTAAATCAACTACAACATTCAAATATAGCATCTATGCATTAAAAAAAGCTAATGATATCCATATTTCCCATATTTAAATAGGGACCAAAACGGGTTCCAAAAATGAGTTAAAAATGAATGGGGTAAAACTGAAATTTTAGTTTAGAAATACATTACCTAAGGTTAAAGGAATTTGTAATTGAAAATCCAAGTGAAAAATGAGTTTAAAATGAGGTCCAAATCAAAGAAAATCCATTTTTAAGATTTTTCAGAGAAATCCTCAATATCCCATGTTCAACAACAACAACAACCTAGTATATTCCACAAAGTGGGCTCTAGGGAGGGTAGAGTGTACGCAGTCCATACCACTATCCTTAAAGAGGTAGAGAGGTTGTTTTCGAAAGACCCCTGGCTCAAGATACAAGGCAATATACAAAAGCATCAAAAACATAGAACCTGATAAAATAACATAGGTACGACATCCACAAAACATTTTACATTGCCAAAGAAAGGACACCAGCGTCCATCTAATTACTAACTATGACTCATCCACACCCTTAGCCCTCTATCCTTATGTTTTTCCTCCATATCTTCTTATCTAGGGTTATGTCCTCAGTCAACTGTAATTGCTTTATGTCACGTTTAATCACTTCTCTCCAGTATTTCTTTGGTCTACCCCTACCCTGCTTGAAACATTCCAAGGACAACCTCTCACACCTACGAATTGGGGCATCTGTACCCCTTTTCATCACATGACCAAACCATCTCAACCTTACTTCCCGCATTATATCCTCAACAGATACCACTCCCACCTTCTCCCAAATAATTTCATTCCTAACCCTGTCAACCCTTGTGAAACCATACATCCAATGCAACATCCTTATTTCCGCCACTTTCAACTTCTGGATATGAGAATTCTTAACCGGACAACACTCTGCTCCACACAACATAGCAAGCCGGATTGACATTCTATAGAATTTGCCTTTCAGCTTGGGGGCACCTTCTTATCATATAAAATTCCTAAAGCGAGCCTCTATTTCATCCAACCAGCTCTAATACGATGAGAGACATCCTCATCTATCTCTCTATTCCCCTTAATTATAGACCTGATTACTTAAAACTACCCTTTTTGCAAACCGCTTGAGAATCCAACTTCACTACCACCTCCTCTTCGCACCTGGAGTCACTAAACTTGCATTCCAAGTACTTTATTTTGCTCCTGCTCAACCGAAAACCTTTAGACTCCAAGGTTTGTCTCCAAACCTCCAACTTATCATTAACCCCTTATCGTGACTCATCAATCAAAACTATATCATCCGTAAAAAGCATACACCAAGGTACCTCACCTTGTATATTCCATGCCAACACGTCCATCGCCAAAGCGAATAAAAATAGACTAATACTTAATCCCTGGTGCAACCCTATCCAGACCGAGAAATTCAAAGAATCTCCTCCTACTTTCCTTACCTGAGTGTTTGCCCCCTCATACATGTCCCTAATCGCTCTGATGTACGCCACCGACACCCCTCTCACCTCCAAGCATCTCCAAAAAAGCTCCCTAGGGACCTTGTTATACGCCTTTTCCAAGTCAATAAACACCTTATAAAGATACCTCCTCCTCTCTCTATACTTCTCTACTAGTCTCCGCATAAGGTGAATTACCTCAGTCGTTGAGCGATCAGGCTTAAAATCAAATTGATTCTCCAAAATAGGCACAATCTTCCACAACCTTTGCTCCACTACCCTCTCCCAAATTTGCATTATATGACTCAGCAACTTAATACCCCGATAGTTATTGTAACTCTAAATGTCACCCTTGTTCTTATATAAGGGAATCATCGTGCTCCATCTACATATCCCAGGGATCTTTTCTGACTTGAAAATATTATTAAATAAGTTAGTCAACCACCTCAAACCTGCCCCGCCAGAGAACTTCCAAAAATCCACCAGAATCTCATCGGGCCCCATCGCCCTACCCTTTTGAATCTTGTGAATAGACTCACTGACCTTCTCTACCTTAAAATGATGACAAAAGCCAAAGTTACGACACTCCTCGAAAAGATCCAACACCTCTATCCCCCTCATCATTCAAGAGCCTATGGAAATATGACTGCCATCTTTTCTTAATGAGGGCGACCTTTATAAAAATCTACCATCCTTCCCCTTAATGCACTTCACATGGTCCAGATCACGACCTTTCTGCTCCCTAACCTTGGCAAGCCTAAACAATCTCTTCTCCCTGCCTTTCTCCTCTAACCCCTTATGCAAACTTTCAAAAGCTGTTGACTTAGCAGCTATAACTGCTAACTTAGCCTCTTTTTTTAGCTAACTTATACTCCTCTCTGCTCACACACTTCTCTTATTCATCCTTACTCTCAACCAACTTAGTGTAAGCCGCCTTCTTCATCTCTACCTTCTTCTTAACATCTTTATTCCACTACCAATCCCCCCGATACTAGCCAGACCAGCCCTTCAAAACACCCAACACTACCCCAACAGACTTCATGATGCAACCAGTGGACATATCCCACATACTATCCATATCCCCCTATACTCACATACCCCCTTCCACTCTAACTTCACCTCTATCTCTAAAGCACTAACCAGAGTCATACTGCCCTACCTAACTCTAAGTCGACCCTTCCCACCTTGCCTCAACTTGACATTCTTGATAATCATGTCCATCACCAAGAGTCTATGTTGGTTCACAAGATTCTCACTCGGAATTACCTTACAATCCTTACACAAAGCTCTATCTCCCATTCTAAGTAGCAAAAAGTCAATTTAAGTCTTGGCTATCCTACTACAAAAAGTAACCAAATGCTCTTCCCTCTTTAGAAAGCTAGAATTCACTACCACCAATCCAAACGCCCTCACAAACTCCAAGAGAGCATCTCCCTCATCATTCCTAACCCTGAACCCAAATCCCCCATGCACATTATCGTACCCTAACTGCAAATACCTGAAGTATCCATTAAAATACCCTCTTATGAAAATCTTCTCCAAATTAGGCATACCTCTAACCGCCTTATCGAAAACCTCCCAAAATCTCTTCTTCTCCTCCTTGTCCAGGCCCACCTGTGACGCATACGTACTATAGATGTTCAAGGTAAAGCCCCCCAAGACCAACTTGATAGTCATAACCCTATTACTAACCTTTTTAACATCCACTACCTACCCTTTAAGCACTTCATCACTAAGATGCGTACGTTATTCCTACGCCTATCACTACCTGAATACCACAAATTTTACCCATATATATCCCTAGCATTGTAACCTACCCACTTGGTCTCCTGGACACACACAATATTAATCTTTCTCTTCCAAAGAATCCTAACCAGTGCTATCGACTTACCCTGCAGGGTCCCAATATTCCATAACCCTACCCTAAAACCATCAACTCTCTTATCCCCTCTCTTAATACCTTACACTCCATATCTCGAACCTAACCCAACATCAACCCCCGATCCCACCCTCAGCCCCCCAATACCCCCAGTCCCAATAACTTATGTTAAAACCAAGAATTAAGTAACATAATGGAAATAAGATTTTGGACCTTACATAATCTCAAATAGTGATAGAAACCCTAAAACTCACTCAAACCTATAGCTCAAAGTCTAAAAATGGTGAAAACTATTAAATGGTGTTTATATATATCGGTGGCCGGTAAAGCGGCTATCACTTAAATGGTACGAGGCCACAAAATCATCTACCACTAAAGAAATGTCTGGCCGCTAAAACAACTACCTCTTAAGTGTTCTTGGACCACTTAAGTGGTTGCACCAGATATAATAAAGTGTTGATTTTGGTGCAAGCCAATAATTCTTTGAATGGACCCTCAAAATTTGATCAAGACTACACAGAAAAAACATTTATGCTACTAGATTATTTTGACATTTTGGGGTCAATTAGAAAAAATAAATACAAGTGATACAATTTGGTCACAATAGATATAGAAAATGGATATGAGTGAAATTAGAGCGAATGATTACAATCTCCTTTGTTTTTAATGTTTGCATTCTTGTATATGTCTATATATTTTCTATATTTTGCCTTAGTTGTATTTAATTCACGAACGAATATAGTTGTTACATAGTGTATTCATTAAGGATCTTGGGTTACATTATATTTCCCCTCCTAGTCATCAGAAGTTCATGCAAGTTGATAGATCCTCCAATAATCGTCAAGTACACTATCAACTTCTCACACTTATCATGATATTATCATTGATCTTCGGAACTAATGGGGAATTCTATTGTACACATGCACTACCAGAGTCTTTATAAAAACTTTGGGAGGGGGAAAGGTAAATCTAAATTAAGGATAAAAAGCACTCAAATCAATGTACTCTCGCATCTACCTTTACCTATTCCTATATGTCATGGCCTAATAATGGGTCATGATGGTAACTCTTGCGGATTAGCCTTGATAAGTAAGTCAGCCACCCAAATATAGAGAACAGTTGGCTATAACAATAAAATTAAATAGGGCAAGACTTCGAGAATAGAGCCAGCCCATAATATAGATAAATATGAATGTCTAAAAAGAATAGCATAAAAATCTCAAGAATAGTGTAACAAGTGTTAGAGCATATAATACATAATTGAATTCTAAATAATACAAAGTTGATAAAGCTCAAACTATACCTGTCTTACAAGAATGTAAGTGATCGTTGTCAATATATAACCTAACAAGGTTGGGATCGAATCCCATAGGAAATAGGGTGTGAATTTGAGTTATCTATGGGTTAATCAACTAATAGTTACAAGTTTCCTATGAATGAGGGTTTTTGGAAGTGTAACAAATAATTACTTCTCAGTTTAGTGTTTGAAATCAATATGATAGGAAAAACAAGAGTTATGTTCACTATAGGTATTGGGAAGTAACAGATGCTAGTAACAGTTCAAGATACTTGTGGTAGGTAGGAACAGTAGACTATCCTTGTCGAAGTTATGTCTAAATGTTTCTCAACCTATTTAGACATTTAATTACCTAATTCTCTCAAACTTAGGGAATTTATATTTCATAACAGGATGTTATCCCAAGTTAATAAATCTTGTTACAACATTAATTATTAAATGGAAGTTTAATGCTTCCAAGTCCTTGTTGATAATTCACTTCTTACTAGGGTTAATTTCTTATCTCAAGCAAATCACCCGTAAGCAAAGTCTATTATTTGTAACCAATAGTCAGGATGTAAAATAATGGAATTAACAAGAAGTTCCTACCACCGTTAGAATCTTGAACACTTAGTTACGTTACAAACCCAAACCCATAGATCCCACAACTAGGGTTAAAGGAATATAGCTACTCATAATAAAATAATCAAGACAACAAGTTGAATTCATACTTTGATAGATGATCTTACAACAATATGAATATCAACAAGTGTTTCTCAGATTTGATCCAGTAGAAAATCTCAAAACAATTGTAATAATCTCTCTAAAGAATTAAAGTCAGAAGATAGAGAGAAAAGTTCTCAAAATGTGAGTTCCAGATGACCAAGACGATGAATGAAAACCCTAACATATGATTTAAATACTTTAGTCTAATTATGAAAACAAAATCACAGATCACAGTATTTTCTCGGATAGGTGACGATGTGTGTGACGGCTTATTAGGAGTCTAACAGCTTATCAGGAATGTTGTCAGCTCCTTTTCACTTTGATAATCTCTTCCTTGGGCTGACGATAAGGTTTGACGGCTTATCACACATGTGACGACTTATCAGAGATATCGTCACTTCTTCACTGCAAAATCCATTCCCTGCCTAAGCTTGATGGCTTATCAGACATGTGATGACTTATCAGAGATGTCGTCACTTCTTCACTTCAAAATCCATTCCCTGCCTATGCCTGACGATGAGCCTGATGGCTTATCACACTTCTGACGGCCTATCATAGATGTCGTCACACATTTTAGCTGAAGGCCATTCTCTGTCTAAGCCTGATGGCAAATTTGACAGCCTATCACAAGGCTGACAACTTATCAGATAAGTCGTCAGCTATTCTTCCTTCTCTATTTTCTCAGAAATCAACTCTTTTACTCCCATAATTGTTGATTCTCTTATATTTCAAATTTTACTGTAATATCAAATAGAAAACAATAAAAAATGACAAAAGTTACTTAAGACTTTGCAATTATTTTCAGTTAAAAGCCTCAAATGTGTTAGCATCGACTCACACATCAACACCCTCAACTTAAATTAATTGCTTTTCCTCAAGCAACTAAAACACAACCAAGAGGATACAATGCACATTCAGTATTCAACCATCCATATTATCTCAAAACATCTTCACCATCTCCAAGGTCAATTAATATAAAAATAACTGTGTATGTTATTGAAGAATAACAATGTGACACATAGGAATTAAGATATGGCATCAGTTCAGCAACAACAACTATGCATGTACCAAGACTACACTATCCAAACAAGTTAGCACTTAGCAATGTAACCAGTCTACCCTCACAACAAAGAAGTCCCACTTCACTTATATCAGACATCACCTATGTAACCATGGGGACAATCAGAAGACACTCACTCTCAAAATGAGGTTCCAATTAGTGTATGCCGAATATCATAGGCTTGCCCTTATTTTCATTACCAAGATTTCCAGACAAATCAGCTAGGATCACTATAGGTCTTCTCTTTGGCTTGTAATGTAAGCTAGGGGCTAGTATGATACTCGATAATATTTAAAGTGACTAAGCCTCCTTGACATTACACTAAATTTTTGAGTCCCACTCATTAGCCTTTTTCTATTCCTCTTTTTTCTTGATCACACATATTCAGGATGGGTGCGATCCTTTCTACAATTACTTTTTCTTTTTTACAACCTTTTTTTTCTTGTTTTTTTCCACCGCACCCAGTTTTTTATTTTTTTTCTTTTATTCTACCTTTTTCATACTCATTTTACATCACGCACCCCTATGACAGCCGCCCTCAACTTAGGCCATTTGCCTAAGTCAAGGTGCACAATTTCCAAGGAGGACTAAGGCCAAAACATGTTCATTATGACATAAATGGGATGGTGGTAGGTGTCATAAAAAGAAATAGGTTATTCAGGCTTAAAACAAGGATCAAGGGATATTATGCATACAGGGAAGGTCATTTAGGCTAAAGTGGGCTAACATCAAAACGGCTTATGATCCTTTCCTAACCCCTATCCTTCAACCTAGGTAAGACTAACCGAGCAAGTTTTGGATTCAACATACAAAGGGAACTACGTAAAATCTCACACGCACATGGCACACAAGTATATCACAATTTACTAAGTAAAATCTCACACGCACATGGCACACAAGTATATCACAATTTACTACTCATCCAGTTTATTCAATAGCTTAGAAATGGTTATCAAGTCACTAGAACTAATACCATACAAAGATGTACAGTGGTCACATTTAGATACAAATCACACAATTAAACAATTAGACCATTTGAGAGGTGTTCACAAAATAACAAAACCATGTTAACTGCCTCATGTACTTGTATTTCTCCTAGTCAACTACAAAATGTTACAACAACAACTCACCCTACACCCTCAACTTAAAATCAAAGAAAAATTGAACTAAGAGTTAGGGGATACCGGAGTAGATTAATCATGGGGATCATGGGTCTCTGACCCTTCTGCTGCATCCTCAACTACCTTATCTCCATTGGGAGTCTCTCTCCATTCTAACGCATCTGGCCCAGCAGTTGTTAGGGGCTTACTAGTTGAGGCACCTATGACTCTTGGTCGAATGGCTGCCTCCTATTTCTCATTTTCAACTAAGGACTTGATCATCACCTTTTTCGTCTCCTTTTTTTAGCCTTCTTTCTCACTCTTTTCTCTATTTTTCTTCCTTTATTGCTATCAGGCCTCTCTTTCTTACCCTTACCTTTCTCTTACCCTTCTTCTTCATTTTCTTTACTGGTTCCCCCATGAGATCAAGCAATGGGATTTTACCTTCAGACTTATAAACAGCCGAATCTACCGACACCATAAGTTGGTGCTACTGTAATACCCCAACATCTGCCTTTACCTTGTCCATGGCTGCTCTAAATTGTGAAAGGTCTGAGCCTGACATTTCTCATACCCGTGTATTAAAATAGTTTTCAAAATCATCAATCCAATCGAGCAAGGCTCAGAAGAGCTTCAATGCGACCTTAATCATCTTGTCTACTACAGAGGTAAATTGTTTAGCAATAAGTTAAAGCTGAGCCTCACACCACTTGGCTTGTTTTACCATTCTCCTAAAATTTATCAGATTAAAGCTGATGGATTTGTTTCATTTCTAGGCACTGATTCTGCTATTGCTTTTGATGTCGGTGCTGCAGCTTTAGAATCCTGCACCGCTATATTAGGTGCTGAGCTGGTACCTATAATTGGCAAATCTGTTTCAACCCCTGCTCCTCTTCCAAGTGTCAGCCTCATCTAATTTTCATTATATCGGATGGGGTTTTGGGTCTTCTTAACAGGAAATTTGTTATCTATCCCTGCAACTTCAGGTACATTGGTTGCCTGACACATCCTCGTGATTAGACAAGGAAAAGGATATGTCGTGTCGGGTCTTGAGACCTAAATTTTCATCTCCTCAGCAATGATCTCTCCGAAGTTTAAACTGAGTTTAGCCACAAGAATTGCGACCAGTATTGCTCTATCATCTCTAATAATGTTATCTCCTTCAGTAGGTATCAAATAGGTATGCACTACACCCCACCAGAACCTTGTCTTTTGAATTAGGGAGGCCTTGAAAATCTTTTCATTTGGGTGAGTCAGCTATTCAGGTTTCCCTTCAGCTATGAGAGTGGCTAACCAAGACCATTGATTTGCACAATGCTTCAACCAAGCATAGAATGCAAGTGAAGTGGCCTGAGGAGTGAATTTAGGGCCATGAAGAAATTTGTTGATTGTTGTTTCTGTGAGATCCACCATCACACCCCATACTGGAACTTTATCCAACAAAGGTTGATCCACTGATTTCTCTCTTTCTTTGCACATGTTCTCCAGTTGAGCATGATAGTTTTCATAGAACTCCCAAACTAGTGTAGGGCAAAATGATCTTTCTCCTTTTGGGTCCATCCCAAGTTATAGTCTTGGAATTTCTGCTCAACTTCAGGGTATTTCCTCAACCCAGTGGTGATGATATTTTTTTCTTCAAAGATTGGCCTTTTAACGGTTCTTCTTTTAGTTCTGAGAACACCATCATAGAAGATTTTTGTGCCTTAGGAATTTTCCACCTAGCACTGTCTCGAACCCCAGGCTTCTTATATTTAACCAGAGTTTCTTGAATCAGAGATTCTTCATCATCTTGTTGCTAAGCAGAAGGGGACTCAAATAATGGTCCCTCAGATTCAGGTTGCTTAGAATCAGAATACTCTGACTCAGGCTCCCCAGACTTAGAATGCACAGACTCAGGCTACTCAGAAGTCGTACTGTCAGGTGGCGTTGTTGCTTCAATATCACTTTCTTAACTCTCCTCCACCTCAACTGGTGGAGGTAGAAAATGCTATTTTGGTATTTTCTTTTTCCTTTGCTTCTTGAGTAGTAGCTCCTCCTCCTCGTAATTGGATCCCTTGTCGAAGAGTCTCCGAGGTACACTCCGTTTTGTCACTTTCTGTGTAAGTTTGGTGCTCTTTCCTTGGGGTGCCATTATAAGACCTGTAGTAAAAGAAATCAATCATTTAGAACTCATGATCATACAACTCAAAAAGTTCAATCATTATAATTCCACATCCCTCAAAAGAGGTTCACCATTATATTAGAGCAAAGTTGTGATGACATATTCTGATAAGTCGTCACAAATGGGATAGCTTATCGGGCATGTCATCACCTTAAGTAGAACAGACTTATTTTTTCTAACTTATGACGACATAGTCTTATAAGCCGTCACATTCATGATAGCTTATCAGGTATATCGTCAGCCTTATACAGAACAGGCCTATTTTTCCCAGCTTGTGACGACATAGTTTGATAAGTCATCACATGAGTGATAACTTATCAAACATGTCATTATCTCAGAATACAACCTATAGCTCAGTTTTAGTCTTGATTATCAAACTATTTTCTTTTAAGAAATGCATGGAGTTGTGTTCTTGAGCTAAGCCCTAGGTTCTTTTACACAATGCAGCGCTATAAACCCTAGATGTCTTTTTTCATACAATTATAAGTTAAGCTTACCTCAATCCATTTGAAACTAAGATTTACATTAGTTACATCACTTAATAAATGAATAGAAGAGTTAAGTGTTGAGCATACCTGATGAACGACTTTCACGTAGTTACTCGAGTGAAGAAGAGTTCGCAGATGAAAGAGGGTCCTTGATTTTTTGGAATTCAAACCCACTCTCGCAAAAAGGATATTTTTCTTATTTTACTAGGAAATAATTTTGAAAAAGAAAGGTAATAAACTATGTTAGGAAATAAAACTTAAAAGAGAGAAAAAGAAGTATGCGGGAAGGTAAAAAGGTTGACTGGGCTGGGTTGGATCCTTTTTTTAATTTTGGGCACGAATTTCACCTGACAGCTTATCAGATGTCTTATAAGTCGTCGATGATGTCTTCAGCTCAAATTAGTATATTGCATCATTTTGAATTCTCTGATGCTATCTCTAACAGCTTACCATAGGTATGATAGCTTGTCACAAACGTCGTTAGCCTTATCAGAACATGTCTCAACTTTCTTGAGCTGACTATATTAGTTTTACCTTCTTTGTACTAGAACCTAACTACATAAATAAAAACATTTTGCTTGAAAACATAAAAATTTTGGATTGCCTCTCAATAGCGCCTGATTTCGTGTCGCGGCACGACTCAGTTATCTTGACTACTCAGACTTCATCAAGACAACCTGCTGATACTTTTTTACCATCTTCATAGAATACATCCACTATTGATAAAACACTCATCTCCTTTTGATGTGTCATGGGTGAGTGCATTGCGGATTTTGCTTCTTTGTCATTGAGCCTGAACTTTAACTCATTCAATTCCATGTCTACTATCACACTCCCAGTCGCGAGAAATGGTCTACCCAAAATAATGGTTACTTCAAAATCCACATCACAATCAAGGACTATGAAATCAGTAGGAAGTATAAAGTCGGCCACCTTTACCAATACATCATGTAGTATTCCTATTGGCCGCTTTACAGACCTATCCGCCATCACTTGCCGCATGTTTGTTGGGGTCGGATCTCCCAAACCCAACTTTTTATACATGGCTAGTGGCATCAAATTTATGCTCGCCCCTAGATCACATTGGGCCTTAGCAATATCGAGAGGCCCGATTGTACAGGGAATAGTGAATGCTACAGGGTTGGCCTTCTTCTGCACTAAGGATAGTGTAGAAATGACAATACAATGGTGGAGATTATCCACTGGCTCATAGCTTACTGCCCTTTTCTTTGTCAACATATCCTTCATAAACTTATTATATCCTGGTATTTTCTCCAGTTCCTCAACCAATGGCACATTCACGGTCAATTGCTTAAGCATTTCCAAGAACTTGCTTAGTTTTGCATCATCAGTTTTTTTCTTCAATCATTGAGGAAAGGGAGGTGATGGTTTTGGAATAGTGGTAACCACTACCTCTGTCTCCTTCTCTTTTCCCTTTTCTAAAGCATCAGCACGGTTTTCCAGCTTCTCGGCCTCTACTAGACCACCTTCTTCTGGTTCATCATCAACTACCTCATCAACTACATGTTTTCCCACAGAAGGTCCAGGTAATATCTTACTACTTCTAGAGGTAATCTCCATACATGAGCCATCGTTTCACGGATTTTGGACTGTATCACTAGGTAATGTTCCACTCTTTCTCTAGTTCAACGCTGCAAAGAATTGGCTCATTTTCTATTCCAATTATTTGATCGCAGTGGAGTGCGAGTTTACTAACTAACTAATAGAGGATAGATCGGTCTTCATGGTATTTACCCTTGAGTTGGTAGCCTCCACTCCCTTTAACAATTTACCCATCATGTCCTCCATGGATATCTTTTTAAAACTTGTTGTAGCAGCCTCATGATTTCCAGGAGGGACATATAGCCCGCTCCTATCATTATTGCTCCTCCAATTTCCTTACTCCTGATTCTTATATCCACCCTTGTCATAGTAATTTCGACCTTGATTTCCTTGGAAAATTCCTCAGAAACCCCCCTGATTGTTTACATAGTTTGCCTCTTCTTCTGAGTCAAACTCCACTTTGCCCTGCGATGCCACAGCCTTCACTTTTTTAGTTTTACCTAATAGTAAATGTTTGGTTAGAAAGTCCACCTGTGTTTTTAGGTGATCCATGTCTTGATCATGCTCCTCATCTTTTCTACGTTATTCTACAGTTATACCCACAGAAATAGTGGGGCTTGCTACCACAGAGTCTCTAGTATGCCATGCCCAACTCTGTTTGGTCATTTTCTCTAGCATTTTTGAACCCTCTGGGAATGTAAGATCAACAAATGAACCACCAGCAGCATTATCTACAATTGGTTTTGTCACAGAGTTAAGAGGCATGTACAAAGTCTCCATCAAGTGTATATTTGTCATATTATGGTTCGAACATTGCGTCCACTTCTTTTTGAATCTCTCCCAGGTTTCATGTAAAGCTTCAGTTGGGAGATGTCTAAAATTACTGATCACATCCCTCAACTGTACCCTCCTGGAAGGTAGAAAGAACCTTTCTAGGAAAGCTCCTTTTAACTGCCTCCAGTTAGTGATGAATCAAGTGTCAGCTCATTAAGCCATAATGTTGCCTCCCCAGATAGAGACAACGGAAATAATCTCAAATGGATAGCATTTTGACCCACTCCTAGGTTATTAAAAGATTTACAGATGGTGACAAAGGTCACCAGATGCAAGTTCGGATCATCCCTAAGAAGGCCACAAAACAACCCTTTCAGATTAAGGAGTTAAATCATAGTACTCATAATGTTGAATTTTTCCCCAAGTGCTAACGGTGGAGGAATAATTGCACCTATTTCACCTACTCCATCCATTCCATCATCATCATCAATGAGGTCATACTGGACCGGCTGGTGATCTTGCCTTCCTCAGAATGGATGATTCCTGTTAGCATTACGCTATACTGGTGTAACTATTTGCTCTGCACGCCTTGGGTTACCAGGGTTTAGAAACTCCTCATCTCCCAAATCTTCATCCTTAGGATTTGGATGTTGTACTTGTTGACCGATATTTTGTAAATTCACCTGAGCTCTAGCTAAGGCCGCTAACCTGTCGGCCTTCCACTGGTCTACCATTCGGCCGATTAGTTGTGGTTCTGGATTAAATGGTAATAATGGTCCTCCAGAATTTCTGATTCTTGGCATACACCCCAAAAGTCTGGCAGAAAAAAATAACAAATAAACGTAAAACTAGGAAACTTGACTAATAGTCAATTAGCGCACACAAACTTCAATTTACAATCGTATTCCTCGATAATGGTGCAATTTTTGATAATGCTCAAACTACCTCTCTTACAATAATGTAAGTGATTGTTGTCAATATATAACCCAACTACTTTGGGGTTGAATCCCACAGGGAATAGGGTGTGAATTTGAGTTATCTGTGGGTTAATCAATTGATAGTTACCATTTTCCTATTAATGGGGGTTTTGGAAGTGTAACAAATAAATAATTCTCAATTCAGTGTTTGAAATCAATATGATAAGACCAAAGTTATGTTCACTACGGGTATTGGGATTTGACTGACACTAGTAATGGTTTAAGACTCTTGCAGTAGGTAGGAACAACAAACTATCCTTGTCAAAGTTATGTCTAAAGGTTTCTCAAACTATTTAGACATTTAATTACCTAATTCTCTCGAACTTAGGGAATTTATATTTCATAACAGGATGTTATCCCAAGTTAATTAATCTTATTACAGCATTAATTATTAAATGGAAGTTTAATGCTTCCAAGTCCCTGTTGATAATTCACTTCTTACTAGGGTTGATTTCTTATCTCAAGAAAATCACCCGTAATTAAAGTCTATTGTTTACAACCAATAGTCAACATGTAAAATAATAGAATTAACAAGAAGTTCCTACCACCTTTAGAATCTTGAACACTTAGTTATGTTACAAACCCAACCCATAGATCCCACAACTCGGGTTAAAGGAATTTAGCTACTCATAATAAAATAAGCAAGACAACAAGTTGAATTCATACTTAGATATATGATCTTACATCAAGATGAATAGCAACAAGTGTTTCTCAGATTTGGTCCAGTAGAAAATCCCAAAACCATTGTAATAATCTCTCTAGAGAAATAAAGTCAGAAGATAGAGAGAAAAGTGCTCAAAACGTGAGTTCCAGATGTCAAAGATGATGAATAAAAACCCTAACATATGATTTAAATACTTCAGTCAAATTATGGAAACAAAATCATAGATCACAGTATTTTTTCGAATAGGTGACGATGTGTGTGACTGCTTATCAGGAGTCTGACGGCTTATCAGGAATGTCGTCAGCTCCTCTTCACTTTGATAATCTCTACCTTGGGCTGATGATGAGGCTTAACGGCTTATCAGACATGTAACAACTTATCAGAGATGTCGTCACTTCTTCAATTCAAACTTCATTCCCTGCCTAAGCCTCACGGCATATCAGACATGTGACGACTTATCAAAGATGTCATAACTTCTTCACTTCAAATTCCATTCCCTGCCAAAATTGATGGCTTATCACACTTTTGACGGCCTATCACAGATGTCGTCACATATTTCAGCTGAAGGCCATTCTCTGTCTAAGCCTAACGGCAACTTTGATAGCTTATCACAAGGCTAATGACTTATCAGACAAGTCGTCAGATATTCTTCCTTCTCTACTTGCTTAGAAATCAACTCTTTTACTCCCATAATTGCTAACTCTCTTGTATCTTGACTTTTACTAGAATATCCAAGAGAAAAAAATCAAAAATGACAAAAGGTTCTTAAGACTTT
Source organism: Capsicum annuum (assembly GCF_002878395.1). Lineage (NCBI taxonomy): Eukaryota > Viridiplantae > Streptophyta > Magnoliopsida > Solanales > Solanaceae > Capsicum > Capsicum annuum. Next base: position 26,973,754 of record NC_061117.1, on the reverse strand, counting down.
ACAATTATTCTCAGTTAAAAGCCTCAAATGTGTTAGCATCAGCTCACACATCAATAGTCTCTCTCCAAAATAAAAATTAAGACAATTAAGAAATAGAGAAGGTCTGAAGTAGACTCTAAAAAGCCTAGAGCGGGATAGAACCTTAATAATCACCAACTCAACTGCACGAATCAGCATCCGTAATTCGTACTCGTGCTAGGATCTATACCAAAAGGGTATAGTAAGAGTAAGTAAGGTCCAGTTGTACTTAGTAGGTGTCATACGCTGACTGAGCAAATCAGAAATGGTATAAGTAAAGAAAATTTTGTGTGAAAGTAACCTGCAAACAGAAAAATTCCCAAATGGTAGCTCATATTGTCTCCACTAATAGTTGTAATATATAAAAAGTATCAAAAATGTCAAACATACACAAAAGTATAGATAGAATCTAAATACACGACAAGTAACACGTAAAACAAACACATGAGTTGTAAATGCAATGCAATGCCATGAATAATGATATGAATAGGTCGAAGTCATCACATGACTTCCAGTATATACCTATCGAGCTTCAATTCTCCCAAAATAGAATTCATAGGGGATTCGTAACCTGTACACTAACTCAAATTACTACCAATCTCAAGTCTCATGCCTAAATATTCCTAACCAGTACATCCCTCAGTCTAAGCATTTTCCAAAATTCCTCATTTTCTTTCAAAAAGCAATGTTTATCAATGTTATCAATATCTCATGAATATATATGTATGCAATGAGGATATAATGTTCACAATCAAATAGTATGAAGATATCTAATCCATCCAATACGTATACCAGTGAGCTTAGAAATCAACTCAATATGTCACTAATTCATGGTATCAATTCCATTTGTACGCCCTTGGAAAAAATGCATGTAAGACATTATTAACATTATATGAACCCATAACTCAGGCATTTCTATCATGGTAAAGGAAAATAGTGCTCAATAAGGCATATAATATCTATTCAAGCCCCTATGGGCATCACATTAACAAATAAGGTAGTCAAATACATAGACAATGATATCAAATAAAGCCCTCACATGGGTAATACCTCGTATAATACCATAAGTCATCAACAATAGAAATAAAGCCCCCACCCAGGCATCACATGATGCATAATAGCTCAAAAAACACATCCCTTAGGTATTTTTCCAACCCATAGCATGGTTTACGTATTCATTAACTATTCAACTTAGTTTGGAGAAATTTGAGTCATAACATACCTCAATACAATAAATTCAAGTCTAAAAGTCCTTCAACACGGAGCTTTTTCCTTACAAATAGCCTCAAAATCAACTACAATATTCAAATATAGCATCTACACATTAAAAAAGGTATGGTACCCATATTGGCCATATTTGAGTCTAATCCAAAATGAATTTGGAAATGAAAAGGGTAAAAATAGAATTTTACTTTAGGAATAATTTTCCAAGGTTAAAGAAATCTACAGAAGAAAATCAACACAAAAAGGTTTAAAATGAGGTTCAAATCTAAGAAAATTTATTTTTAAGCTTTTTCAAAAATATCCTCAAAATTTCATGTTAAACCCAAGATTAGAGAGTGTTTGATGATATAAATCAATGTAAAATAATAAAATTAAGGTCTTGGAGCTTACCTAAGCTTAAATGGTGAAGAAAACCCTAAAAATCGCTCAAATCTGAAGCTCAAAATCCAAAAATAATTTTAAGAAATTGTGAAAAGGGATTTATATACATCAGTTACCACTGGACAGTTAAGTAGCTAAATGATTGCTTAAGTGGTACCAACCGCTAAATCGGCTACCACTTAGGAGACATTGGGCTGCTAAAGCGGCGACTGCTTAAGTCGCCCTTGGCCGCTAAAGTGGCTACTAATTAAGAGGTCCACGGTCGCTTAAGCAGCTACACCAAATATCAGCAAGTGTTAATGTTGGTGCAAGCCAACAATGCACCAAACGAATACTCACGATTTAATTGGAACCCCACAGAAATAAATCATATATGTTATTAGGCAAATTTCGATGTTTCAAACTCTATAGTGACATTGAATCTAATAATCATTCAAATTTTCATCTGGCACTCAGAATAATAAATGTTGATCGAAGTCATCTATGTGATTTTTAAAGCCTCTAAAAATCTCAAACACTCTCAAATTATTTTTTATCACATTAAGAACCGTGTCAACCATTCTCGCACTCTAAAATCAACTTGTATCAACTACAATAAAGAAAAAAAATGGTCAAATCATATCAAAAGTAAAATTTCACATATTAGATATTACACTACGATCCTAAACTAGGACTTTCATCCTTGTTTTTCTAACCAGGATTAGGGGCAGGTAAATTCATGAATTTAGCTAACACGTGTTATATTTGTTGTATGAATTAATACACCGAATATATTCACTCAATAATAAAATTTTGCTATAAATGGTCATTACTGAAACTTGCACTGCATTTCATAATTTTCTTCTTATTTCTGAAAATTTCCCATTTTTAAAGTCAAAAGTAAATGTATGGTACCTCGTGCCAAAAACTAGAAGTTGACATATTATATATCACTTCCTATGTCAAGTTTTCTTGTAACACCAAATTGTGTTGTTTTTGGGGCCTTGATCGCTTTAAGAAAAAATGTCATAATATTACACCTTTACTTATCATTATTATCTAAAATCCTAATCCTATAAAATAATTACAAGCAGCAAAATCTCTGATGGGTTGTCAACAGAATCAACAACCAAAAAGACAAACACTATTTTCTAATCGATTCGGCACACGTTAGCAAGAAGCTACTTTCATCAAATCTATACACACACACTTTTCTTGTCGGAGTTTCATCAGAGTTTGTTCAACAAATCAGACTTTCATCATCATTGATCTTTTCCCAGAGTTGGTTGTTGATGGTGTTTTAGTGGTGGAGTTCACCGGATCTGGAGTCACGATGGTGGCGATATGGTTTGTAGTGGTGGTTTTGGATGGTTAAGGATCGGAGATTATCATTAAGAATGATATATCTGGTTTAAAATACATCAAAACATATGTATTGAATTCTTTACTGCGTTAATGACATATAAGACTTATGTATCAGAATGAAACAATGTTACTGATACACAAGAATTTTATTTTTGTGTACAGATACATAAGAATGATGGATCTTGTTGAAAATATGATTAAAAAATATGTATCAAAATTTGTTATTGTGTTACTAATACATAAGACTTATGTATCGGAATGAAATTTGTGTTACCGGTACATATTTATTTGATTGACTAGTTATGATAATATATATTGAAAAGTGATGTATCTGACCTTTGATAATATATTTAAAACTTTAAAATATGGGCCTTTATGTAATTTTGAAAAAAATAGGGATAAGATGTATTAAGGTACTAAACAGCTGGGTTTATGTTGTTTTTTAAATGGGTCATAACTTTTGGGCTTTCTTATCCATTGGATTACATATGCAATGGATGCCAGCCAGATAAAACCTCAGTTATCTAAAGGAAAAATTACAGAAAGTAGCATTCCTAAGACTATAATTACAATAAATATATAACGACCTAAAAAATTGATAAAATATGTAAAATTTATAATTTCGTACAATTTGACTATTTTACCCCTTTTCGTAGTTGCATTACGATATTTCTAGGGTGAAGGAGTGATTGGCATGATTTTTGATGCATTTTGGTATCATTTATGTAATATTGTGGTTTTTGATGGCTTCGAGAGCCTTATTTTGGACTTATGTAGATATCTTTTGATCTGTACAATGGATAGCCAAATGAACTACACTAGCAGCTCTAGAATATCAATTTTTGGCTAGGTAGACCTTTGTTTCGGGTCCTAGTGCATTCGAGCTTATTTTGATCTATTGGTCAGAAAGTTAAAAAATTAGAAATTTGGGTGTGGGACCCATATTTTGTCGAAACGACCTTGGATGGAAAATCTTACTTCGCCGGCAGATCCAGAATATTGAATTTAAGGTTTTAGCATTATTGGTATGATTTTACAGCTTTTAAATCTCATTTCAACCCCCGGTTTAGAAAATTATGATTTTAAATTTTTTGGGGTCAATTTTGTGAAAATGATGTTTTTTCAAAATTTTGATATCGCTATCATGTTCAAAATATCAAATTTAGTATGGTTACATAGGTCATTCAGGGTGGCTGTTTGGGCCCAATTATACCTTCTCCTGTTGAGACTGGTCGTAGAGGTTGCTATGTATGTGATGAGATTGTCCATGTGGCCAAGGACTGTCCCCATCGGGTGATTCAAGCTACTTCTATTTTATTTGTGAGGGGTAAGGGTGCTACCAAAGGTGCAAGGGGTAGAGGTAGTGGAGCTCATGGGGGTGGCCATGGTGCCACTCAGGCAGTTCGTGGTCTTGGGGCTACCTAGGCAACTGGTGGTCATGTTCAGTGTTACACTATACCATCCAAATCTGAGATAGAGGCTTCTGATGCTGTGATTATAGGTACTATCCCCATTTATTTCAGACCTATATCTATATTATTTGATCTTATATCGACTTTCTCCTATGTGTCTGTATATTTTGCTTAGGGTTTTGATTCTGTTAGTGAGCCTCTTGCCATGACTATTTGTGTATCCATCCCGGTAGGTGATTTTTTAGTAGTGGATCAAGATCATAGATCTTGTGTTGTGACTTTTGCTGGGCATGAGACTTAGGTAGACTTGCTTGAGTTAGATATTATCGATTTTAATATTATTTTGGGAATAGATTGGTTGGATCCTTATCATACTGTCTTAGATTTTTTTGCCAAGACCGTGACTTTAGCTTTGCCGGTTGTTCCAAGGATAGCTTGGAAAGGTGTACTTCATTTAGGTCCTAAGAGGATTATATCTTATATTCAGGCTCGTAAATTGGTTGAGAGGGGATGTTTATCTTACTTGGCCCATATTTGTGACACCAGTGTTGTTTTACCTCCTTTTTAAGATTCTGTCAGTATTGTTCTTGAGTTTATAGACGTGTTCCCTATGGAGTTGCCTAGTATGCCAACAGATCAAGATACTGATTTCGCCATTGATGTTGAGCCAGGCACCAAGCCTATTGCTATTCCTCCTTATAGGATAGCCCCAGCAGAGTTGAAGGAACTGAAGGATCAGTTACAAGAGTTGCTGGATAAGGGATTTATCCGACCTAGTGTTTCACCTTGGGGTGCGCCTGTCTTGTTTGTGAAGAAAAAAGATGGGTCTATGCATGTGTATTGATTATCGGTAGTTGAATAAAGTGACATTTAAAAATAAGTATCCTCTTCCTAACATTGATGATATATTTGATCATCTTTAGGGTGTTGCGGTGTTTTTGAAGATTGATTTGAGGTTCGGTTATCACCAGTTGAGGATTAGAGCATCGACTATTCCAAAACCTACTTTTCAGACTCGATATGATTATTATGAATTCTTGGTCATGTCCTTCGGGTTTACCAATGCCCCTGCCGCATTCATGGAGTTGATGAACTGAGTTCTTGACTCCTTTGTTATTATATTTATAGATGATATCTTGGTTTATTTGAAGAATGGGGTTGAGCATGAGGATCATTTGCGAATTGTGCTTTAGAGATTGAGGGATGAGAAGTTGTATGCAAAGTTTTCTAAGTGTGAGTTTTTGTTGAAGTTTATTTCTTTCTTGGGTCATGTGGTGACTAAGGAAAGTATTATGGTTGATCCAGCCAAGGTAGTAGCGGTTTGTTATTGGGATAGACCTACTTCGCCCACTGAGATTCTAAGTTTTGTTAGCTTGGTCGGGGATTATCGGTGTTTAGTTGAGGGTTTTTATCCATTGCAGCTTCATTGGCCAATTTAACCCAGAATAAGGTTTCTTTTCAGTGGTCCAATGCTTGTGAGGCAAGCTTCCTAAAGCTCAAGGATTTGTTGACTTTAGTTCTCATATTAGCTTTGCCTAATGAGGGTGTGGCCTTTATTGTCTTTTGTGATAATTCAAATGTTGGGTTAAGCGTTGTGTTGATGCAGGATGGTAAGGTATTTGCGTATGCATCTCATTAATTGAAGCCTTATGAGAGGAATTATCCTACCCATGATTTGGAATTGTATGCAGTTGTGTTTGCCTTAAAGTTGTAGAGGTACTACTTGTATGGAGTCCGTTGTGAGATCTTCTCAGATCATCATAGCCTCCAGTACTTCTTTACCTAGAGAGATCTTAATATGAGGCAGCACTATTGGCTTGAGTTTCTTAAGAATTATTACTTGACTATTCTCTACCATCCGGGCAAGGCTAAAGTTATTGTGGATTCCTTGAGCCAAAAGTCGAATAGCATGGGTAGTTAGCCTTAAAGGTTCAGTCTTTAGCTAACCAGATAGTTAGACTTGATATTTCAACATCGGGGCATGTTTTGGCATATATGGATGCTAGATCTTCTTTGATGGAGCAGATTCAAGCTTATCAGTTTGATGATATTGGATTAAGGTTGATTCGAGATAAGGTATTGAGAAGGGAGGCTAACGAAGCCTTACTTAATTTAGATAGAGTTTTATGGATTAAAGGGCGAGTTTGTGTGCCAAAAGTGGGTGATTGGATTAGGTTGATCTTGGAGGAGGTCCATTGCTCCAGATATTCCATCCAACCAGGTGTGACTAAGATGTATTGTGATTAAGATAGCACTACTGGTGGGGTGGTATGAGGCGAGATATAGCAGATTTTGTGGCTCGTTGCTTGTGTTGTTAGCAGGTGAACGCCGAGCATATAAGACCTAGTGGTTTGTTTCAGAGGTTACCCGTTCCTGAGTGGAAGTGGGAATGCATCACCATGGACTTTGTGACTAGTTTGCCTCGTATATCTTATGGTTCTGGCAGTCTTTGGGTCATCGTGGATCGATTGACCAAGTCAGCTCATTTTATTTTGGTTCAGGTTTTATTTATTGTTGAGAGGTTGGCACGTATCTACATTCGTGAGATTATGTGTATTCATAATGTGCCGGTGTCCATTATTTCAGATCGAGGTCATGTTTTCATATCTCACTTTTGAAAGACTTTTCAGGATGAGTTGGGTACTCGAGTAGATCTTAGTACAGCATTTCACCCCCAGGCTAATGGCCCGTCCAAGCGGACTATACAAGTTTTGAAGGATATACTCCGTGCATGCGTGACGGATTTTGGTGGCCAGTGGGAGCAGTATTTGGCTTTAGCAGAGTTTGTATATAATAATAGATGTCATTCCAGTATTGATATGGCTCCTTTTAAAGCGTTGTATAGTAGGCGTTGTCTCTCCCTAGTAGGTTGGTTTAATGTTTCAGAGGTGAGACCTTGAGGTATGAACTTGCTTCATGAGTCTTTGGATAGGGTCTGGGTCATTCAGGACAGACTTAGAGTGGCTCAGAGTAGGTAGAAGTGTTATGCTAATCATAGACTTTGTGCCTTAAGATTTGGTGTTGGTGATTGTGTTTTTCTTCGAGTTTCACTCATGAAAGGTGTGATGAGGTTTGGGAAGAAGGGCAAGCTTAGCCCCAGGTATATTGGTCCATTTGAGATTTTTTGGACTGTTGGTGATATGGCTTATGGGTTGGCTTTGCCCCTACTCTATCAGTTGTTCATCCAACTTTTTATGTTTCTATGCTTCGTCGCTATATTCCTGATGAGTCTCATGTCATTCGTTGCGTTCTAGAGTGATCCCTATGGTTGTCCTTTGTTGAGGATCTAGTTTCCATTTTGGCTAGTGATAGTAGGCGGTTGCACTCTAGAGTGATCCCTGTGGTTAAGGTCCAATGGAGACATCGACCTGTAGATGAAGCTACTTGAGAGGTCGAGTCTGATATGTGTAGTTCTTATCCTCAACTCTTCATTGATTCAGATATTTCTTTGCCTTAGTTCAAGGACAAACTAGATTTTTAGTGGTGGATGCTGTAACGACCTAAAAATTTGATGAAATATGTGACATTTGTGATTTTATGTGATTTGACTATTTTACCCCTCCTCGTAGTTGCATTACGATATTTCTGGGGTGTGAGAGTGATTGGCATGATTTTTTATGCATTTTGGTATCATTTATGTGATATTGTGGTTTTTAATGGCTTCGACAGTCTTATTTTGGACTTATGCGGATATCTTTTGATCCGTACGATGGATGGTCGAACGGACTACACCAGCAGCTCTGTAATATCGATTTTAGACTAGGTAGATCTTTGGTTTGGGTCCCGGTACACCTGAGCTCATTTCGATCAATTGATCGGAAAGTTAAAAAATTAGAAATTTAGGTGTGGGACCCACATTTGGTCGAAACAAGAGTCTCGAATTTAGGGTGTTTGCATGTTTGGTATGATTTTACGGCTTTTAAATCTCATTTCGACCCTCGATTTGGAAAATTGTGATTTAGAATTTCGGGGCTCAAGTTTGTGAATGATTGTTTTTAAAAATTTGATATCGCCAACGCATTTGGAACGTCGAATTTAGTATGGTTGCATAGTTCGTTTGCGTATATTGGACTTCAAACGAATTCCGGGCACCCCGTCGAAATCCATTTTGACTTGTAGTGAAAAAAAACGGCAGTTAATATTGCAGAAAAACTGCAATATAACAGCTTTTTTCACCTATTTTTGATCCATTTTACATATTTTCATCTTGCCTCTTGAGATTTAAACCCTAAAATAGTGTGGGATCTTAAAAGTAAAGTTTGTGGGAGCTTGGGAAGCTTGATTAACATCTATTTCTTGGTTTTATTATGGATTTAAGGTAAGAATTCAACCTTTTCTTAGTAATTTCTTGATTAATTTCTCAAAAACCAAAAATCTTAGGGCTTGACTTTAAACCCCAGTTTCACTTTTTTCACTTAAATAATGTTATTTTCTTATAATTACTAGTTTTTCATCAATTTAAACTTCAAAACAACTCTGATTCTTGATTTTAACCCGGATTTTAAAGTTTTACCCAGTAAAGCTCAAAAATGATTTTTCTTCGATTCGAACCTCATTTTTTACTCTATTTAACTTGGATTTTAAGTTTTAGGTTCCTAAAAATATGAGGAACATGTTTTTGAAATAGAGTTTTAATTTTTTCCTTTTTTCGAAAATTCGTTTTGGGTCTGTTTTAATCCCGAACCAAAAGTTGTCAATATCGGTGTCATTTGTTTTTCTTTGACACGTAAATTTCATATTTGATACTTTTAGTGAAGTTCGAGATCATTCATGAAAAGTAAGGCAGCGGGTTTAAGTATGGCGGATCGGTTTCGGCTTACGAGATAGGTTATGGTTTAACTCTTTCAGACTGGGTTGGGTAGTAAATAATGGTACAAAATACATGTTAAGGGAGGGAACTAATCATGAAAAATGACTATCTATGTGTTGTGCCCATGTAGGGGCCTATATGTGATGTAATTATCGAAATTGTGTTAGTATGTGATATGTGCAACCGTGTTGGGTCCTATGTGATATTAATAGCCTTGATTACATGTGAATAATTGTATTGTGTTGTTAAGATGCTTAATATGGTACCATTGGTGTATTATGATTATATTCATACTTTATTTGGCATATGAGACGTGGAAATTCGTGTATGAAAATGAAATAATGAGTGGATATTGGCTCACATGGTTGTGAAAATATATCATTGTGGTTGGTTGTAAAAATACTCATTGTGATTGGTTGTGAGCATTACATCCTCATATCACACTCATTCGTGAAATATTGGTACCACCGTGGTAACATCTAAAAAACACTGGCAACACCTTTTAAAGCCCTCTCCGAGGGACGTGACGGAGAGAAGATATTGTAACACCTATAAAACCTTTTTCGAGGGATATGTCGGAAAGGAGATATGAGATATGTGGATTGTATACAGGTTGACGAACCCCCCATGGGTCCTATGTTGGAAAGCTTTAGCTCTATAGGTGTATACGGGAATTGTACGATGATCCCAGAGGTTGTGCGACGACCTCGTGCATCTTCATCATCATCATATACATTGCACATACTTTATTGTGTTATGTTTTGTTGTATTGGCATATTGACTTGTCATCTATGTATTTATCGTATCTTCTTTTACTTGTATTTGATGATCTTTTATGTGTATATACCCTTTGTTCTTTTTATATGTGATATAATAGGTACTTTTGTTCTATCTTTGTGTGATGTTGCAATATATATGAGATATATTAGAACTGTTAGTGCAAGCGGTGTGGGCTACTGTTGTGGGATTTTTTCTGTTTGCAGGTGACGTGCCCTTAGTGTATATTTTGTATGCTTTATTTACTACTTTGCTTGGTCGGCCTATGATACCCACAAAGTACAAGTGGACCGTACTCATGCCTACTGCACCTTTTCGGTGCAGGTCCTAGCTTGAGTGTGCCTCAGCTTGCTTGAATCGGGAGATTGTTGGAGCTTCCAAGGTAGCGATTGGACATTCATGCATCCGAAGTTCACCTCTATATTCTATAGTAGTTATGTCTTAATTAGTATTTGGAGACAGATATTACTCCTTTGTTATTATTTTTCTGATGTATTTGACTCTTGGATTGTAGCAGTAGTTCTTACACTATTGACACATGATTTTGGGCATGATTGGTATTTTGTATAATTTCTTTTCGTGTGGGATATTTCTGTCTTTTCTTTTTTTTGTATTGGTTTGGGTGATAGGTTTACTCTTCAAGGTACACCGCGACAAGTGCCATTAGGACCTTCACTTTTTTGGGGGTCGTCAAAAAATTGCAACACTTTCTCAAAATTACAGTTTATAGCAAAAATAACATTTTTTGTTCATAAATTTCAAACACGCGTGTTTCACTACCTCTCTCCTATTTTCACTCCACTACTCTATCTCTCTACTATTTTCACTCCATTATTTTGCATCTCTCTAATCTTACCTTTTTTTGAAAAAATTGCGCTTATTGTTCTCATTTCATTCCAATTTCTTACTTTTTTATCACACTTTTTTCACTTTTGATAAATATTATGTTCCATTAAATAAGGTAACTATCAAATTATAATTATTGCATGTTATCTCTTCCACATATTCTATAAATTTTGTATTTTTTTACTTTTTGTTCAACGTTGTTCTTGCGATTTTTTTGGGGGGTTTTGTTAATTTTTTATTGTAAGATTGTGGAGGATTAACGCAAGATGTAGATCTTAAATTTGTTTCAACGCCTATTCAGTCGAAGAAAGCAACGAGCATAGAAGAGGTGAGATCGAAGCATCGTAATAATTCAGAGAAAATTGCAGAAATTATGAAACAAAAAGGAATGAGAAAAGTTTCATCTCCAACTCCCCTAAAAATGAAAAGATCTGAGAAAAAGAGAAAGTGAAAGGAAATGGGAGAATCAAGTAAAATTTCAAGCTCTGATAATCAAAATTCTTCTAAATACGATTTAAAGAGATAAAATCGAAGAGATATTTGTATTATAATTTTATTAGATTATGGATCATGTGTAGTATATATGTATTTTTTATATACATATGGTTATTGTTGATATATTTTTTAGAGGGTAACATATATATATATATATTAGTATTTTTTTAATGTTTATGATATGTATTATGTATTTTTGGTTTAACTATATGTATATATACATAATTGTAGTTGTTACTGTTTAAGATATGCATTTGTATTTTCTTGTTTTATATGAGTCACATTTATATTTCGCAAATACATACGAAGATATATAGTATAGTTATGTTTGTTACTGTTTAATATGAATATGATACGTATTTCGATACATATCAGAGTAATATTTGTATTTTTTGTATTGTAATATACATATGGATCAGGCATGTATTCTGTTGATACATATGCATAGTTATATGTATTTTTTTTGTAATGTAATATATATATAATTGTCATACAGATTTGGATATATATCATGTATTTTTTTATTACATATATGTATATGTATATTATTATCATTTTTGTTATAGATTTTTGTGTACAATATATTTTATATACATATGAGTGAGATATGCATTTTAGTAGATACAATATATATATATATATATATATATATATATTTGTAGTGTAAATACATATCTAGATCTGTATGCCTATGTATTTTGTATATTTTTAAAATA